>NW_023366924.1:0-2500 GCF_902167145.1 Zea mays
CACTGCATGGCTTAATCTTTGAGACAAGCATATGACTACTGGCAGGATCAACCAGGTAGCACGTCCTCGCAGACGGGCCAGCGCCGGCCTCCGCGCGGAGGCGTCGTGCCGGGCTGGACGTCGTTCGTTCGGGCGGACCGATTCTTGGGCGCGTGACGCCAACGCGTCTCCGGCCTTCAGCGTGAGCCACATCCGAGACCAAAAGCGCCAGCGAGGTGTCCTCGGTGCCGCCGGCCATAGGCCGACGGCGGCACGAGGCAAACGCCGCGGGCGCTCTCGAGCCGACGAGCCGCACCCCGGGGGGTGAGCTCGACGAAGGCAACGTGTATCGAGCACGGCTTCCCGTGGGACGGGTAGCAGCACGCAAGCACTTCTCAACGCAGCAGGCACAGGATGCCCGCACGAGTGATGGGACACGGGCGCCGGGAGTCGGCCGCACGGCAGCGGGGGTCCTCCAAGCAGTCACGGGTCCAAGACAACTCATGCGCCAGCGTAGCCGCTACGATCGAGCCATCCAAAGCATCCCTCCGCGCTGGGCGCGGCGGGTCTGCTTGCGAGGACGGCGACCGAAGGTCCACCGAGCGCGGGAGAAACGGAAAACGCATCGAGCAACGGGCCATCCCACGGTGCAGCCACTCGTCCAGGGCGTCTGGCCGGCGGTAGCCAGCCATAGCCGGTCGTGGCTGCGTCACGGCCGAACCACGGCCGGCCAGGCAGCCAACAGCGCCAGCCGGAGCTGGGCGCGGTAGGGTGCCGACCGGCCACGGCTAGGCCGCGAGGGGGTGCGGGGCTCGGCCGAGGAGACCTGGAGGAGACGCTGGAAACGCTATGGTTTCAGCAGCGTTTCGCCCGGGTTTCGGCTGCACGAGTTCCCTACCCCCTACTATACCTGAGGGGCATACCCCCTCCCAGGACTTCGGGGAGTTCTGCCTTCAGAAAACCAGGGCATTTTCCCAGTACCCCACGAAACCCATCTAAGATGGCTGGACACAGCGTTTTTGCTCAGAATCAGGGGTTTCGCTAGCGTGACCCGTTTTCCCTCACGGGTGCACCCGAACTTCCACGTCTCACGCGGGGGGACCACGGGAGGGTCCCGTGCCCTTCCACGTGCCCGTTTTCGCGGCCGTGGCCGAAAATCCGTTTTTGGCCCGTTCGCCATGGCGAACCCCTCGTTTTCACCCGAAACGCAAGGCCGAACAGCCCTGCCGCCCGTTGCCTTGCGTCTCCTCCCGTTTTCCCTCCGTTCCACCGTGCCCTTCAACCGAGACCTACGTAGCAGCCTCGGTGTCTTTCCACGCGCTTGGACTTAGCCCGTTTTCGCGGCCGTGGCCGAACCGTTTTTTTCGGCCCGCGCGCCATGGCGAACTCCTCGTTTTCAGCCCATACGCAAGGCCGAACAGCCCTGCCGCCCGTCGCCGCGCGCCTCCTCCCGTTTTCCCTCCGTTCCACCTTTACCTTCACTCAAGACATGCGCTCTAGGTTCGGTGTCTTTCCACACGCTGGGACTTAGCCCGTTTTCGCGGCCGTGGCCGAACCGTTGTTTTCGGCCCGCGCGCCATGGCGAACCCCTCGTTTTCAGCCCAGACGCAAGGCCGAACAGCCATGCCGCCCGTCGCCTTGCGCCTCCGTGCCGTTTTCCCTCCGTTCCGCCATGCCCTTCACCCAAGACATACATATTACCTTCGGTGTCTTTCCACACGCTTGGACTTAGCTTATTTCCGGGGCCATGCCCGAACCTCGGTTTTCGGCCCGTGCGCCATGGCGAACCCCTTGTTTTCAGCCCAGGCGCAAGGCCGAACGGCCCTGCCGCCCGTCGCCGCGCGCCTCCTCCCGTTTTCCCTCCGTTCCACCTTGTCCTTCACTCAAGACATGCACTTTAGGTTCGGTGTCTTTCCACACGCTTGGACTTAGCTTATTTTCGAGTTCGTGCCCGAGCCTCCGTTTTCGGCCCGTGCGCCATGGCGAACCCCTCGTTTTCAGCCCAGACGCAAGGCCGAACGGCCCTACCGCCCGTCGTCGCGTGCCTCCGTGTCGTTTTCCCTCCGTTCCACCGTGCCCTTCACCCAAGACTTACACATTAGCTTCGGTGTCTTTCCACACGCTTGGACTTAGCTTATTTCCGAGGCCGTGGCCGAACCGTTGTTTTCGGCCCGCGCGCCATGGCGAACGCCTCGTTTTCAGCCCAAACGCAAGGCCGAACAGCCCTGCCGCCCGTCGTCGCGCGCCTCCGTGCCCGAGCCTCCGTTCGTCGCGTGCCTCCGTGTTGTTTTCCCTCCGTTCCTCTGTGCCCTTCACCAAAGACATACACATTATGTTCGGTGTCTTTCCACATGCTTGGACTTAGCTTATTTTCGAGTTCGTGCCCGAGCCTCCGTTTTCGTCCCGTGCGCCATGGCGAACACCTCGTTTTCAGCCCAGACGCAAGGCCGAACGGCCCAGCCGCCCGTCGTCGCGTGCCTCCGTGTCGTTTTCCCTCCGTTTCACCGTGCCCTTCACCCAA
>NW_023366925.1:0-69243 GCF_902167145.1 Zea mays
GTGCATTGATCATCGACAAGAGGCTCATACACCTCACCCACACATATGTTTCCTTGCCATAGATCACATTCTTGGATTTCTGGTGGAGACCATTTCTTGGTCAAAAATCCTTAGGTCTTAGCCTTCGGTATTATTGAAAATGGTCATTCATGGCTATTTTCGGCAAAATGGGGGTTGTGTGGCCATTGATCGTCGACCAGAGGCTCATACACCTCACCCCACATATGTTTCCTTGTCGTAGATCACATTCTTGGATTTCTGGTGGTGACCATTTCTTGGTCAAAAACTCGTACGTGTTAGCCTTCGGTATTATTGAAAATGGTCATTCATGGCTATTTTCAGCAAAATGGGGGTTGTGTGGCCATTGTTCATCGACCAGAGGCTCGTACACCTCACCCCACATATGTTTCCTTGCCATAGATCACATTCTTGGATTTCTGGTGGAGACCATTTCTTGGCCAAAAATCTGTAGGTGTTAGCCTTCGGTATTATTGAAAATGGTCGTTCATGGCTATTTTCGACAAAAATGGGGGTTGTGTGGCCATTGATCATCGACCAGACGCTCATACACCTCACCCCACATATGTTTCCTTGCCATAGATCACATTCTTGGATTTCTGGTGGAGACCATTTCTTGGTCAAAATTCCATACGTGTTAGCCTTTGGTATTTTTGAAAATGGTCGTTCATGGCTATTTTCGACAAAAATGGGGGTTGTGTGGCCATTGATCATCGACCAGAGGCTCATACACCTCACCCCACATATGTTTCCTTGCCATAGATCACATTCTTGGATTTCTGGTGGAGACCATTTCTTGGGCAAAAATCCGTAAGTGTTAGCCTTCAGTATTATTGAAAATGGTCATTCATGGCTATTTTCGACAAAAATGGGGGTTGTGTGGCCATTGATCATCGACCAGAGGCTCATACACCTCACCCCACATATGTTTCCTTGCCATAGATTACATTCTTGGATTTCTGGTGGAAACCATTTCTTGGTTAAAAACTCGTATGTGTTAGCCTTCGGTATTATTGAAAATGGTCATTCATGGCTATTTTCGACAAAAATGGGGGTTGTGTGGCCATTGATCATCGACCACCCCCATTTTTGTCGAAAATAGCCATGAATGACCATTTACAATAATACCGAAGGCTAACACGTACGGATTTTAGACCAAGAAATGGTCTCCACCAGAAATCCAAGAATGTGATCTATGGCAAGAAAACATATGTGGGTTGAAGTGTACGAGCCTCTGGTCGACGATCAATGGCCACACAACCCCCATTTTGCCGAAAATAGCCATGAATGACCATTTTCAATAATACCGAAGGCTAACACGTACGAGTTTTTAACCAAGAAATGGTTTCCACCAGAAATCCAAGAATGTGATCTATGGTAAGGAAACATATGTGGGGTGAGGTGTACGAGCCTCTGGTGGAGACCATTTCTTGGTCAAAAATCCGTAGGTGTTAGCCTTCGATATTATTGAAAATGGTCGTTCATGGCTATTTTCGACAAAAATGGGGGTTGTGTGGCCATTGATCATCGACCAGACACTCATACACCTCACCCAAATATGTTTCCTTGCCATAGATCACATTCTTGGATTTCTGGTGGAGACCATTTCTTGGTCAAAAATCCGTAGGTGTTAGCCTTCGGTATTATTGTAAATGGTCATTCATGGCTATTTTCGACAAAAATGGGGGTTGTGTGGCCATTGATCATCGACAACAGGCTCATACACCTCACCCCACATATGTTTCCTTGCCATAGATCACATTCTTGGATTTCTGGTGGAGACCATTTCTTGGTCAAAAATCCGTAGGTCTTAGCCTTCGGTATTATTGAAAATGGTCATTCATGGCTATTTTCGGCAAAATGGGGGTTGTGTGGCCATTGATCGTCGAC
Organism: Zea mays; assembly: GCF_902167145.1. Taxonomy (NCBI): domain Eukaryota; kingdom Viridiplantae; phylum Streptophyta; class Magnoliopsida; order Poales; family Poaceae; genus Zea; species Zea mays. The sequence goes on from NW_023366925.1 coordinate 1,909, forward strand.
CAGAGGCTCATACACCTCACCCCACATATGTTTCCTTGTCGTAGATCACATTCTTGGATTTCTGGTGGAGACCATTTCTTGGTCAAAAACTCGTACGTGTTAGCCTTCGGTATTATTGAAAATGGTCATTCATGGCTATTTTCAGCAAAATGGGGGTTGTGTGGCCATTGATCATCGACCAGAGGCTCGTACACCTCACCCCACATATGTTTCCTTGCCATAGATCACATTCTTGGATTTTTGGTGGAGACCATTTCTTGGTCAAAAATCCGTAGGTGTTAGCCTTCGGTATTATTGAAAATGGTCGTTCATGGCTATTTTCGACAAAAATGGGGGTTGTGTGGCCATTGATCATCGACCAGACGCTCATACACCTCACCCCACATATGTTTCCTTGCCATAGATCACATTCTTGGATTTCTGGTGGAGACCATTTCTTGGTCAATAATCCGTACGTGTTAGCCTTTGGTATTTTTGAAAATGGTCGTTCATGGCTATTTTCGACAAAAATGGGGGTTGTGTGGCCATTGATCATCGACCAGAGGCTCATACACCTCACCCCACATATGTTTCCTTGCCATAGATCACATTCTTGGATTTCTGGTGGAGACCATTTCTTGGGCAAAAATCCGTACGTGTTAGCCTTCAGTATTATTGAAAATGGTCATTCATGGCTATTTTCGACAAAAATGGGGGTTGTGTGGCCATTGATCATCGACCAGAGGCTCATACACCTCACCCCACATATGTTTCCTTGCCATAGATTACATTCTTGGATTTCTGGTGGAAACCATTTCTTGGTTAAAAACTCGTATGTGTTAGCCTTCGGTATTATTGAAAATGGTCATTCATGTCTATTTTCGACAAAAATGGGGGTTGTGTGGCCATTGATCATCGACCACCCCCATTTTTGTCGAAAATAGCCATGAATGACCATTTACAATAATACCGAAGGCTAACACGTACGGATTTTAGACCAAGAAATGGTCTCCACCAGAAATCCAAGAATGTGATCTATGGCAAGAAAACATATGTGGGTTGAAGTGTACGAGCCTCTGGTCGACGATCAATGGCCACACAACCCCCATTTTGCCGAAAATAGCCATGAATGACCATTTTCAATAATACCGAAGGCTAACACGTATGAGTTTTTAACCAAGAAATGGTTTCCACCAGAAATCCAAGAATGTGATCTATGGCAAGGAAACATATGTGGGGTGAGGTGTACGAGCCTCTGGTGGAGACCATTTCTTGGTCAAAAATCCGTAGGTGTTAGCCTTCGATATTATTGAAAATGGTCGTTCATGGCTATTTTCGACAAAAATCGGGGTGGTCGATGATCAATGGCCTCACAACCCCCATTTTTGTCGAAAATAGCCATGAATGACCATTTTCAATAATACTGAAGGCTAACACGTACGAGTTTTTAACCAAGAAATGGTTTCCACCAGAAATCCAAGAATGTAATCTATGGCAAGGAAACATATGTGGGGTGAGGTGTATGAGCCTCTGGTCGATGATCAATGGCCACACAACCCCCATTTTTGTCGAAAATATCTATGGCAAGGAAACATATGTGGAGTGAGGTGTACGATCCTCTGGTCGATGATCAATGGCCACAACCCCCATTTTTGTCGAAAATAGCCATGAATGACCATTTTCAAAAATTCCGAAGGCTAACACCTACGGATTTTTGACCAAGAAATGGTCTCCACCAGAAATCCAAGAATGTGATCTATGGCAAGGAAACATATGTGGGGTGAGGTGTATGAGCGTCTGGTCGATGATCAATGGCCACACAACCCCCATTTTGCCGAAAATAGCCATGAACGACCATTTTCAATAATACTAGAGGCTAATACCTACGGATTTTTGACCAAGAAATGGTCTCCACCAGAAATCCAAGAATGTGATCTATGGCAAGGAAACATATGTGGGGTGAGGTGTATGAGCCTATGGTCGATGATCAATGGCCACACAACCCCCATTTTTTATGAAAATAGCCATGAGCGACCTAGAAAATAGCCATGAGCGACCATTTTCAATAATACTAGAGGCTAAGACCTACGGATTTTTGACCAAGAAATGGTCTCCACCAGAAATCCAAGAATGTGATCTATGGCAAGGAAACATATGTGGGGTGAGGTGTATGAGCCTCTGGTCGATGATCAATGGCCACACAACCCCCATTTTTGTCGAAAATAGCCATGAATGACCATTTACAATAATACCGAAGGCTAACACCTACGGATTTTTGACCAAGAAATGGTCTCCACTAGAAATCCAAGAATGTGATCTATGGCAAGGAAACATATGTGGGGTGAGGTGTATGAGCGTCTGGTCAATGATCAATGGCCACACAACCCCCATTTTTTATGAAAATAGCCATGAGCGACCATTTTCAATAATACCGAAGGCTAACACGTACAAGTTTTTAACCAAGAAATGGTCTCCACCAGAAATCCAAGAATGTGATCTATGGCAAGGAAACATATGTGGGGTGAGGTGTACGAGCCTCTAGTCGATGATAAATGGCCACACAACCCCCATTTTTTATGAAAATAGCCATGAACGACCATTTTCAATAATACCGAAGGCTAACACCTACAGATTTTTGACCAAGAATTGGTCTCCACCAGAGGTGTATGGGCCTCTGGTCGATGATCAATGGCCACACAACCCCCATTTTTTATGAAAATAGCCATGAGCGACCATTTTCAATAATACTAGAGGCTAAGACCTACGGATTTTTGACCAAGAAATGGTCTCCACCAGAAATCCAAGAATGTGATCTATGGCAAGGAAACATATGTGGGGTGAGGTGTATGAGCCTCTGGTCGACGATCAATGGCCACACAACCCCCATTTTTGTCGAAAATAGCCATGAACGACCATTTTCAATAATATCGAAGGCTAACACCTACGGATTTTTGACCAAGAAATGGTCTCCACCAGAAATCCAAGAATGTGATCTATGGAAAGGAAACATATGTGGGGTGAGGTGTATGAGCCTCTGGTCGATGATAAATGGCCACACAACCCCCATTTTGCCGAAAATAGCCATGAATGACCATTTTCAATAATACCGAAGGCTAACACCTACGAGTTTTTAACCAATAAATGGTCTCCACCAAAAATCCAAGAATGTGATCTATGGCAAGGAAACATATGTGGGGTGAGGTGTATGAGCCTCTGGTCGATAATCAATGGCCACACAACCCCCATTTTTGTCGAAAATAGCCATGAACGACCATTTTCAATAATACCGAAGGCTAACACCTACGGATTTTTGACCAAGAAATGGTCTCCACCAGAAATCCAAGAATGTGATCTATGGCAAGGAAACATATGTGGGGTGAGGTGTATGAGCCTCTGGTCGATGATCAATGGCCACACAACCCCCATTTTTGTCGAAAATAGCCATGAACGACCATTTTCAATAATACTAGAGGCTAAGACCTACGGATTTTTGCCCAAGAAATGGTCTCCACCAGAAATCCAAGAATGTGATCTATGGCAAGGAAACATATGTGGGGTGAGGTATACGAGCCTCTGGTCGATGATCAATGGCCACACAACCCCCATTTTTGTCGAAAATAGCCATGAACGACCATTTTCAATAATACCGAAGGCTAACACCTACAGATTTTTGACCAAGAATTGGTCTCCACCAGAGGTGTATGAGCCTCTGGTCGACGATCAATGGCCACACAACCCCCATTTTGCCGAAAATAGCCATGAACGACCATTTTCAATAATATCGAAGGCTAACACCTACGGATTTTTGACCAAGAAATGGTCTCCACCATAAATCCAAGAATGTGATCTATGGCAAGGAAACATATGTGGGGTGATATTTGTGAGCCTCTAGTCGATGATAAATGGCCACACAACCCCCATTTTTTATGAAAATAGCCATGAGCGACCATTTTCAATAATATTAGAGGCTAAGACCTACGGATTTTTGACCAAGAAATGGTCTCCACCAGAAATCCAAGAATGTGATCTATGGCCAGGAAACATATGTGGGGTGAGGTGTATGAGCCTCTGGTCGATGATCAATGGCCACACAACCCCCATTTTTGTCGAAAATAGCCATGAACGACCATTTTCAATAATACCGAAGGCTAACACCTACGGATTTTTGACCAAGAAATGGTCTCCACCAGAAATCCAAGAATGTGATCTATGGCAAGGAAACATATGTGGGGTGAGGTTTATGAGCCTCTAGTCGATGATAAATGGCCACACAACCCCCATTTTTTATGAAAATAGCCATGAGCGACCTTGAAAATAGCCATGAGCGACCATTTTCAATAATACTAGAGGCTAACACCTAAGGATTTTTGACCAAGAAATGGTCTCCACCAGAAATCCAAGAATGTGATCTATGGCAAGGAAACATATGTGGGTGTCGAAAATAGCCATGAACGACCATTTTCAATAATACCGAAGGCTAACACCTACGGATTTTTGACCAAGAAATGGTCTCCACTAGAAATCCAAGAATGTAATCTATGGCAAGGAAACATATGTGGGGTGAGGTTTATGAGCCTCTAGTCGATGATAAATGGCCACACAACCCCCATTTTTTATGAAAATAGCCATGAGCGACCATTTTCAATAATACTAGAGGCTATGACCTACGGATTTTTGACCAAGAAATGATCTCCACCAGAAATCCAAGAATGTGATCTATGGCAAGGAAACATATGTGGGGTGAGGTGTATGAGCCTCTGGTCGACGATCAATGGCCACACAACCCCCATTTTTGTCGAAAATAGCCATGAACGACCATTTTCAATAATATCGAAAGCTAACACCTACGGATTTTTGACCAAGAAATGGTCTCCACCAAAAATCCAAGAATGTGATCTACGACAAGGAAACATATGTGGGGTGAGGTGTATGAGCCTCTGGTCGACGATCAATGGCCACACAACCCCCATTTTGCCGAAAATAGCCATGAACGACCATTTTCAATAATACCGAAGGCTAACACGTACGAGTTTTTAACCAAGAAATGGTCTCCACCAGAAATCCAAGAATGTAATCTATGGCAAGGAAACATATGTGGGGTGAGGTGTATGAGCCTCAGGTCGACGATCAATGGCCACACAACCCCCATTTTTGTCGAAAATAGCCATGAATGACCATTTACAATAATACCGAAGGCTAACACCTACGGATTTTTGACCAAGAAATGGTCTCCACCAGAAATCCAAGAATGTGATCTATGGCAAGGAAACATATGTGGGGTGAGGTGTATGAGCCTCTGGTCGATGATCAATGGCCACACAACCCCCATTTTTGTCGAAAATAGCCATGAACGACCATTTTCAATAATACAGAAGGCTAACACCTACGGATTTTTGACCAAGAAATGGACTCCACCAGAAATCCAAGAATGTGATCTATGGCAAGGAAACATATGTGGGGTGAGGTGTATGAGCCTCTGGTCGACGATCAATGGCCACACAGCCCCCATTTTTGTCAAAAATAGCCATGAACGACCATTTTCAATAATATCGAAGGCTAACACCTACGGATTTTTGACCAAGAAATGGTCTCCACCAGAAATCCAAGAATGTGATCTACGACAAGGAAACATATGTGGGGTGAGGTGTATGAGCGTCTGGTCGATGATCAATGGCCACACAACCCCCATTTTTGTCGAAAATAGCCATGAACGACCATTTTCAATAATACCGAAGGCTAACACCTACGAATTTTTGACCAAGAAATGGTCTCCACCAGAAATCCAAGAATGTAATCTATGGCAAGGAAACATATGTGGGGTGAGGTGTATGAGCCTCTGGTCGACGATCAATGGCCACACAACCCCCATTTTGCCGAAAATTGCCATGAGCGACCATTTTCAATAATATTAGAGGCTAAGACCTACGGATTTTTGACCAAGAAATGGTCTCCACCAGAAATCCAAGAATGTGATCTATGGCAAGGAAACATATGTGGGGTGAGGTGTATGAGCCTCTGGTCGACGATCAATGGCCACACAACCCCCATTTTTTATGAAAATAGCCATAAGCGACCTTGAAAATAGCCATGAGCGACCATTTTCAATAATACTAGAGGCTAACACCTACGAATTTTTGACCAAGAAATGGTCTCCACCAGAAATCCAAGAATGTGATCTATGGCAAGGAAACATATGTGGGGTGAGGTGTATGAGCCTCTGGTCGATGATCAATGGCCACACAACCCCCATTTTTGTCGAAAATAGCCATGAACGACCATTTTCAATAATACCGAAGGCTAACACCTACGGATTTTTGACCAAGAAATGGTCTCCACCAGAAATCCAAGAATGTGATCTATGGCAAGGAAACATATGTGGGGTGAGGTGTATGAGCCTCTGGTCGATGATCAATGGCCACACAACCCCCATTTTTGTCGAAAATAGCCATGAACGACCATTTTCAATAATATCGAAGGCTAACACCTACGGATTTTTGACCAAGAAATGGTCTCCACAAGAAATCCAAGAATGTGGTCTATGGCAAGGAAACATATGTGGGGTGAGGTGTATGAGCCTCTGGTCGACGATCAATGGCCACACAACCCCCATTTTTTATGAAAATAGCCATGAGCGACCATTTTCAATAATACTAGAGGCTAACACCTACGGATTTTAGACCAAGAAATGGTCTCCACCAGAAATCCAAGAATGTGATCTATGGCAAGGAAACATATGTGGGGTGAGGTGTATGAGCGTCTGGTCGATGATCAATGGCCACACAACCCCCATTTTTGTCGAAAATAGCCATGAACGACCATTTTCAATAATACTAGAGGCTAAGACCTACGGATTTTTGACCAAGAAATGGTCTCCACCAGAAATCCAAGAATGTGATCTATGGCAAGGAAACATATGTGGAGTGAGGTGTACGATCCTCTGGTCGATGATCAATGGCCACACAACCCCCATTTTTGTCGAAAATAGCCATCAATGACCATGTTCAAAAATACCGAAGGCTAACACGTTCGGATTTTTGACCAAGAAATGGTCTCCACCAGAAATCCAAGAATGTGATCTATGGCAAGGAAACATATGTGGGGTGAGGTGTATGAGCGTCTGGTCGATGATCAATGGCCACACAACCCCCATTTTTGTCGAAAATAGCCATGAACGACCATTTTCAATAATACCGAAGGCTAACACTTACGGATTTTTGACCAAGAAATGGTCTCCACCAGAAATCCAAGAATGTGATCTATGGCAAGGAAACATATGTGGGGTGAGGTGTATGAGCCTTTGGTCGATGATCAATGGCCACACAACCCCCATTTCTTGGTCAAAGATCCGTAGGTGTTAGCCTTCGGTATTATTGAAAATGGTCGTTCATGGCTATTTTCGACAAAAATGGGGGTTGTGTGGCCATTGATCATCGACTAGAGGCTCATATACCTCACCCCACATATGTTTCCTTGCCATAGATCACATTCTTGGATTTCTGGTGGAGACCATTTCTTGGTCAAAAATTCGTAGGTGTTAGCCTTCGATATTATTGAAAATGGTCGTTCATGGCTATTTTCGACAAAAATGGGGGTTGTGTGGCCATTGATCATCGACCAGAGGCTCATACACCTCACCCACATAAGTTTCCTTGCCATAGATCACATTCTTGGATTTCTGGTGGAGACCATTTCTTGGTCAAAAATCCGTAGGTGTTAGCCTTCGGTATTATTGAAAATGGTCGTTCATGGCTATTTTCGACAAAAATGGGGGTTGTGTGGCCATTGATCATCGACCAGACGCTCATACACCTCACCCCACATATGTTTCCTTGCCATAGATCACATTCTTGGATTTCTGGTGGAGACCATTTCTTGGTCAAAAATCTGTAGGTGTTAGCCTTCGGTATTATTGAAAATGGTCGTTCATGGCTATTTTCGACAAAAATGGGGGTTGTGTGGCCATTGATCATCTACCAGACACTCATACACCTCACCCCATATATGTTTCCTTGTCGTAGATCACATTCTTGGATTTCTAGTGGAGACCATTTCTTGGTCAAAAATCCGTAGGTGTTAGCCTTCGATATTATTGAAAATGGTCGTTCATGGCTATTTTTGACAAAAATGGGGGTTGTGTGGCCATTGATCGTCGACCAGAGGCTCATACACCTCACCCCACATATGTTTCCTTGCCATAGATCACATTCTTGGATTTCTGGTGGAGACCATTTCTTGGTCAAAAATCCGTAGGTGTTAGCCTTCGGTATTATTGAAAATGGTCGTTCATGGCTATTTTCGACAAAAATGGGGGTTGTGTGGCCATTGATCATCGACTAGAGGCTCATACACCTTCATTCATGGCTATTTCCGACAAAAATGGGGGTTGTGTGGCCATTGATCATCGACCAGAGGCTCATACACCTCACCCCACATATGTTTCCTTGCCATAGATCACATTCTTGGATTTCTGGTGGAGACCATTTATTGGTCAAAAATCCGTAGGTGTTAGCCTTCGATATTATTGAAAATGGTCGTTCATGGCTATTTTTGACAAAAATGGGGGTTGTGTGGCCATTGATCGTCGACCAGAGGCTCATACACCTCACCCCACATATGTTTCCTTGCCATAGATCACATTCTTGGATTTCTGGTGGAGACCATTTCTTGGTCAAAAATCCGTAGGTGTTAGCCTTCGGTATTATTGAAAATGGTCGTTCATGGCTATTTTCGACAAAAATGGGGGTTGTGTGGCCATTGATCATCGACTAGAGGCTCATACACCTTCATTCATGGCTATTTTCGACAAAAATGGGGGTTGTGTGGCCATTGATCATCGACCAGAGGCTCATACACCTCACCCCACATATGTTTCCTTGCCATAGATCACATTCTTGGATTTCTGGTGGAGACCATTTCTTGGTCAAAAATCCGTAGGTGTTAGCCTTTGATATTATTGAAAATGGTCATTCATGGCTATTTTCATAAAAAATGGGGGTTGTGTGGCCATTTATCATCGACCAGAGGCTCATACACCTCACTACACATATGTTTCCTTGCCATAGATCACATTCTTGGATTTTTGGTGGAGACCATTTCTTGGGCAAAAATCCGTAGGTGTTAGCCTTCAGTGTCATTGAAAAATGGTCGTTCATGGCTATTTTCGACAAAAATGGGGGTTGTGTGGCCATTGATCGTCGACCAGAGGCTCATACACCTCACCCCACATATGTTTCCTTGCCATAGATCACATTCTTGGATTTCTGGTGGAGACCATTTCTTGGTCAAAAATCCGTACGTGTTAGCCTCTAGTATTATTGAAAATGGTCGCTCATGGCTATTTTCAAGGTCGCTCATGGCTATTTTCATAAAAAATGGGGGTTGTGTGGCCATTTATCATCGACCAGAGGCTCATACACCTCACCCCACATATGTTTCCTTGCCATAGATCACATTCTTGGATTTCTGGTGGAGACCATTTCTTGGTCAAAAATCCGTAGGTGTTAGCCTTCAGTGTCATTGAAAATGGTCATTCATGGCTATTTTCGACAAAAATTAGGGTTGTGTGGACATTGATCGTCGACCAGAGGCTCATACACCTCACCCCACATATGTTTCCTTGCCATAGATCACATTCTTGGATTTCTGGTGGAGACCATTTCTTGGTCAAAAATCCGTAGGTGTTAGCCTTCGGTATTATTGAAAATGGTCGTTCATGGCTAATTTCGACAAAAATGGGGGTTGTGTGGCTATTTTCGGCAAAATGGGGGTTGTGTGGCCATTGATCGTCGACCAGAGGCTCATACACCTCACCCCACATATGTTTCCTTGTCGTAGATCACATTCTTGGATTTCTGGTGGAGACCATTTCTTGGTCAAAAATCCGTAGGTGTTAGCCTTCGATATTATTGAAAATGGTCGTTCATGGCTATTTTCGACAAAAATGGGGGTTGTGTGGCCATTGATCATCGACCAGAGGCTCATACACCTCACCCCACATATGTTTCCTTGCCATAGATCACATTCTTGGATTTCTGGTGGAGACCATTTCTTGGTCAAAAATCCGTAGGTGTTAGCCTTCGGTATTATTGAAAATGGTCGTTCATGGCTATTTTCGACAAAAATGGGGGTTGTGTGGCCATTGATCATTGACCAGACGCTCATACACCTCACCCCACATATGTTTCCTTGCCATAGATCACATTCTTGGATTTCTGGTGGAGACCATTTCTTGGTCTAAAATCCGTAGGTGTTAGCCTTCGATATTATTGAAAATGGTCGTTCATGGCTATTTTCGACAAAAATGGGGGTTGTGTGGCCATTGATCATCGACCAGACGCTCATACACCTCACCCCACATATGTTTCCTTGCCATAGATCACATTCTTGGATTTCTGGTGGAGACCATTTCTTGGTCAAAAATCCGAACGTGTTAGCCTTCGGTATTTTTGAAAATGGTCATTCATGGCTATTTTCGACAAAAATGGGGGTTGTGTGGCCATTGATCATCGACCAGAGGATCGTACACCTCACTCCACATATGTTTCCTTGCTATAGATCACATTCTTGGATTTCTGGTGGAGACCATTTCTTGGTCAAAAATCCGTAGGTGTTAGCCTTCGGTATTATTGAAAATGGTCGTTCATGGCTATTTTCGACAAAAATGGGGGTTGTGTGGCCATTGATCATCGACCAGACGCTCATACACCTCACCCCACATATGTTTCCTTGCCATAGATCACATTCTTGGATTTCTGGTGGAGACCATTTCTTGGTTAAAAACTCGTACGTGTTAGCCTTCGGTATTATTGAAAATGGTCATTCATGGCTATTTTCGGCAAAATGGGGGTTGTGTGGCCATTGATCATCGACCAGAGGCTCGTACACCTCACCCCACATATGTTTCCTTGCCATAGATCACATTCTTGGATTTCTGGTCGAGACCATTTCTTGGTCAAAAGTCCGTAGGTGTTAGCCTTCGGTATTATTGAAAATGGTCGTTCATGGCTATTTTCGACAAAAATGGGGGTTGTGTGGCCATTGATCATCGACCAGACGCTCATACACCTCACCCCACATATGTTTCCTTGCCATAGATCACATTCTTGGATTTCTGGTGCAGACCATTTCTTGGTTAAAAACTCGTACGTGTTAGCCTTCGGTATTATTGAAAATGGTCATTCATGGCTATTTTCGGCAAAATGGGGGTTGTGTGGCCATTAATCATCGACCAGAGGCTCGTACACCTCACCCCACATATGTTTCCTTGCCATAGATCACATTCTTGGATTTCTGGTGGAGACCATTTCTTGGTCAAAAATCCGTAGGTGTTAGCCTTCGGTATTATTGAAAATGGTCGTTCATGGCTATTTTCGACAAAAATGGGGGTTGTGTGGCCATTGATCATCGACCAGAGGCTCGTACACCTCACCCCACATATGTTTCCTTGCCATAGATCACATTCTTGGATTTCTGGTGGAGACCATTTTTGGTCAAAAATCCGTAGGTGTTAGCATTTGGTATTATTGAAAATGTCGTTCATGGCTATTTTCAAGGTCGCTCATGGCTATTTTCATAAAAAATGGGGGTTGTGTGGCCATTGATCATCGACCAGACGCTCATACACCTCACCCCACATATGTTTCCTTGCCATAGATTACATTCTTGGATTTCTGGTGGAAACCATTTCTTGGTTAAAAACTCGTACGTGTTAGCCTTCGGTATTATTGAAAATGGTCATTCATGGCTATTTTCGGCAAAATGGGGGTTGTGTGGCCATTGATCGTCGACCAGAGGCTCATACACCTCAACCCACATATGTTTCCTTGTCGTAGATCACATTCTTGGATTTCTGTTGGAGACCATTTCTTGGTCAAAAATCCGTAGGTGTTAGCCTTCGATATTATTGAAAATGGTCGTTCATGGCTATTTTCGACAAAAATGGGGGTTGTGTGGCCATTGATCATCGACCAGAGGCTCATACACCTCACCCCACATATGTTTCCTTGCCATAGATCACATTCTTGGATTTCTGGTGGAGACCATTGAAAGTCGCCTAGAGGGGGGTGAATAGGGCGAAACTGAAATTTACAAATATAAACACAACTACAAGCCGGGTTAGCGTTAGTAATAAAGAAACGAGTCCGCGAGAGAGGGTGGAAAACAAATCGCAAGCAAATGAAGAGTGTGACACGCGGATTTGTTTTACCGAGGTTCGGTTCTTGCAAACCTACTCCCCGTTGAGGAGGCCACAAAGGCCGGGTCTCTTTCAACCCTTCCCTCTCTCAAACGATCCCACGGATCGAGTGAGCTTTCTCTTCTCAATCACTTGGAACACAAAGTTCCCACAAGGGCCACCACACAATTGGTGCCTCTTGCCTCGATTACAAGTGAGTGCTTGATCGTAATGAAAGAATCAAGAAAGCACGATTGCAAAAAGGCCAAGCGACAAGAGCGACGAATAACACACGGATCACTTTCTCTCTCAAGTCACTAATCACTAATGATCTCTTTTCTCAATTGTGAAACTTGGAGAGATGGAGGCTTTGAATGTGTCTTGGAATGGAATGCTAGCTCTTGTATTGAATGTTGAAGGTTGGAATGCTTGGATGAAGTGAATGGAGGTGGTTGGGGTTGTATTTATAGCCACCAACCACTTCCTAGCCGTTGCTCCATTCTGCTGAGCGCGGACGGTCCGCGTGCCAGGTCCGGACGGTCCGCCCCAGTAGATCAACGGCTGAAAATGCAACGGTCAGCAGTAACGGCTATATCAACGGCTATATTGCATTTAATGCGTTGTCAGATGTCAGACAGACCCAGTCGCGGACGGTCCGCGATCCTGGCCCGGACGGTCCGCGAACCCGCTATAATTCATTTCTCCGAACCCGTCACCTTCGGGTTTTTCGGTTTCTCACCTACCGGACGGTCCGCGCCAGAGGCCGGACGGTCCGCGCAAGGGCTCGGACGGTCTTTGCTTTTCCTCCGGACAGTCCATAGTGTAGACTTTGATTTTTGCATTGGTTCTGGCCGAGTGACATCCTTGTGTCGCGGACGGTCCGCCGCAAGGGCCCGGACAGTCCGCGCTTGGCCTGTTTTTCCAAAAAGCTTCTCCTGTCCGGAATAATCTACGGTATTTCGGACAGTCGATTTAGTATGGTTATAGATGAACCTTTGGCACCTGTAGAACATATAATCTAGAGCAAAACTAGTCAGTCCAATTGTTTGTGTTGGGCAATTCAACCACCAAAATTATATAGGAACTAGGTGAAAGCCTAATTCCCTTTCAATCTCCCCCTTTTTGGTGATTGATGCCAACACAAACCAAAGCAAATGTAGAAGTGCATAATTGAACTAGTTTGCATAATGTAAGTGCAAAGGTTGCTTGGAATTGAGCCAATATAAATGCTTACAAGATATGCATGGATTGTTTCTTCATTTTTAACATTTTGGACCACGCTTGCACCACATGTTTTGTTTTTGCAAAATCTTTTGTAAATATTTTCAAAGTTCTTTTGCAAATAGTCAAAGGCAAATGAATAAGATTTTGAGAAGCATTTTCAAGATTTGAAATTTTCTCCCCCTGTTTCAAATGCTTTTCCTTTGACTAAACAAAACTCCCCCTAAATGAGATTCTCCTCTTAGTGTTCAAGAGGGTTTTGATGTATCATTTTGAAATACTACTTTCTCCCCCTTTTGAACACAATAGGATACCAATTGAAAATATTCAACACTTAAGTTAAGTTTTTGAAATTGGTGGTGGTGCGGTCCTTTTGCTTTGGGCTCTTACTTTCTCCCCCTTTGGCATGAATCGCCAAAAACGGAATCATTAGAGCCCTCGAAGTGCTTTCTTCCCCTTTGGTCATAAATAAATGAGTTAAGATTATACCAAAGACGAAGTCCTTTTGCTTGGTGCTCAAGTTTTCTCCCCCTTGAACGGAGAGTTGCTTGGAGCGACGGCGAAGGATGAGTTACGTAGTGGAAGCCTTTGTCTTCGCCGAAGACTCCAATTCCCTTTCAATACACCTATGACTTGGTTTGAAATAGACTTGAAAACACATTAGTCATAGCATATGAAAGAGACATGATCAAAGGTATATAAAATGAGCTATATGTGCAAGCTAGCAAAAGAAATTGCGCGAATCAAGAATATTGAGCTCATGCCTAAGTTTGTTAAAAGATTGTTCATCAAGAGGCTTGGTAAAGATATCGGCTAATTGATCTTTAGTATTAATGTAAGAAATCTCGATATCTCCCTTTTGTTGGTGATCCCTCAAAAAGTGATACCGAATGGCTATGTGTTTAGTGCGGCTATGCTCGACGGGATTGTCGGCCATTTTGATTGCACTCTCATTATCACATAGCAAAGGAACTTTGGTTAATTTGTAACCGTAGTCCCGCAGGGTTTGCCTCATCCAAAGCAATTGCGCGCAACAATGGCCTGCGGCAATATACTCGGCTTCGGCGGTGGAAAGAGCGACCGAATTTTGCTTCTTTGAAGCCCAAGACACCAAGGATCTTCCCAAGAACTGGCAAGTCCCCGATGTGCTCTTCCTATTGATTTTACACCCCGCCCAATCGGCATCCGAATAACCAATCAAATCAAATGTGGATCCCCAAGGATACCAAAGCCCAAACTTAGGAGTATAAGCCAAATATCTCAAGATTCGTTTTACGGCCGTAAGGTGAGCTTCCTTAGGGTCGGCTTGGAATCTTGCACACATGCATACGGAAAGCATAATATCCGGTCGAGATGCACATAAATAGAGTAAAGAACCTATCATCGACCGGTATACCTTTTGATCCACGGACTTACCTCCCGTGTCGAGGTCGAGATGCCCATTAGTTCCCATGGGTGTCTTGATGGGTTTGGCATCCTTCATCCCAAACTTGGTTAGAATGTCTTGAGTGTACTTCGTTTGGCTGATGAAGGTGCCCTCTTGGAGTTGTTTGACTTGGAATCCTAGAAAATACTTCAACTCCCCCATCATAGACATCTCGAACTTCTGTGTCATGATCCTACTAAACTCTTCACATGTAGACTCATTAGTAGACCCAAATATAATATCATCAACATAAATTTGGCATACAAACAAGTCATTTTCAAGAGTTTTAGTAAAGAGTGTGGGATTTTCATACCATGCTCTTGGGGCTTTATCAAGAGTTTGAAGCCATTTGCAATAAGAAAATCTCTAAGGCATTCATACCATGCTCTTGGGGCTTGCTTGAGCCCATAAAGCGCCTTAGAGAGCTTATAGACATGGTTAGGATACTCACTGTCTTCAAAGCCGGGAGGTTGCTCAACATAGACCTCTTCCTTGATTGGTCCATTGAGGAAGGCACTTTTCACATCCATTTGATAAAGCTTAAAGCCATGGTAAGTAGCATAGGCCAATAATATTCGAATTGACTCAAGCCTAGCTACGGGTGCATAGGTTTCACCGAAATCCAAACCTTCGACTTGGGAGTATCCCTTGGCCACAAGTCGTGCTTTGTTCCTTGTCACCACACCATGCTCATCTTGCTTGTTGCGGAAGACCCATTTGGTTCCTACAACATTTTGGTTAGGACGTGGAACTAAATGTCATACCTCATTCCTAGTGAAGTTGTTGAGTTCCTCTTGCATTGCCACCACCCAATCCGAATCTTGAAGTGCTTCCTCTACCCTGTGTGGCTCAATAGAGGAAACAAACGAGTAATGTTCGCAAAAGTGTGCAACACGAGATCTAGTGGTTACCCCCTTATGAATGTCGCCGAGGATGGTGTCGACGGGGTGATCTCGTTGGATTGCTTGGTGGACTCTTGGGTGTGGCGGCCTTTGCTCTTCATCCTCCTTGTCTTCCTCATTTGCATCTCCCCCTTGATCATTGCCATCATCTTGAGGTGGCTCATTTGCTTGATCTTCTACTTCATCAACTTGAGCTTCATCCTCATTTTGAGTTGGTGGAGATGCTTGCGTGGAGGAGGATGGTTGATCTTGTGTGTTTGGAGGCTCTTTGGATTCCTTAGGACACACATCCCCGATGGACATGTTCCTTAACGCGATGCACGGAGCCTCGTCATCACCTATCTCATCAAGATCAACATGCTCTACTTGAGAGCCGTTAGTTTCATCAAACACAACGTCACATGAGACTTCAACTAGTCCGGTGGACTTGTTAAAGACCCTATATGCCCTTGTGTTTGAGTCATAACCAAGTAAAAAGCCTTCTACAGTCTTAGGAGCAAATTTAGATTTTCTACCTCTTTTAACTAGAATAAAGCATTTGCTACCAAAGACTCTAAAATATGAAATGTTGGGCTTTTTACTGGTTAGGAGTTCATACGATGTCTTCTTGAGGATTCGGTGAAGATATAACCGGTTGATGGCGTAGCAAGCGGTGTTGACCGCCTCGGCCCAAAACCGATCCGAAGTCTTGTACTCATCAAGCATGGTCCTTGCCATGTCCAATAGAGTTCTATTCTTCCTCTCCACTACACCATTTTGTTGAGGTGTGTAGGGAGAAGAGAACTCATGCTTGATTCCCTCCTCCTCAAGGAAGCCTTCGATTTGAGAGTTCTTGAACTCCGTCCCGTTGTCGCTTCTAATTTTCTTGATCCTTAAGCCGAACTCATTTTGAGCCCGTCTCAAGAAGCCCTTTAAGGTTTCTTGGGTTTGAGATTTTTCCTGTAAAAAGAATACCCAAGTGAAGCGAGAATAATCATCCACAATAACTAGACAGTACTTACTCCCGCCGATGCTTATGTAGGCTATTGGGCCGAATAGATCCATGTGCAGGAGCTCCAGTGGCCTGTCGGTCGTCATTATGTTCTTATGCGGATGATGAGAGCCAACTTGCTTTCCTGCTTGGCATGCGCTACAAATCCTGTCTTTCTCAAAATGAACATTTGTTAGTCCTAAAATGTGTTCTCCCTTTAGAAGCTTATGAAGATTCTTCATCCCAACATGAGCTAGTCGGCGATGCCAGAGCCAACCCATGTTAGTCTTAGCAATTAAGCAAGTGTCAAGTTCAGCTCTATCAAAATCTACCAAGTATAGCTGACCCTCTAACACTCCCTTAAATGCTATTGAATCATCACTTCTTCTAAAGACAGTGACACCTATATCAGTGAATAGACAGTTGTAGCCCATTTGACATAATTGGGAAACAGAAAGCAAGTTGTAATCTAAGGAATCAACAAGAAAAACATTGGAAATGGAATGGTCCGGAGATATAGCAATTTTACCCAAACCTTTGACCAAACCTTGATTTCCATCCCCGAATGTGATAGCTCGTTGGGGATCTTGGTTTTTCTCATAGGAGGAGAACATTTTCTTCTCCCCTGTCATGTGGTTCGTGCACCCGCTGTCGAGTATCCAACTTGAGCCCCCGGATGCATAAACCTACAAAACAAGTTTAGTTCTTGACTTTAGGTACCCAAATGGTTTTGGGTCCTTTGGCATTAGACACAAGAACTTTGGGTACCCAAACACAAGTCTTTGACCCCTTGTGCTTGCCCCCAACATATTTGGCAACTACCTTGCCGGATTCGTTAGTTAAAACATAAGATGCATCAAAAGTTTTAAAGGAAATGTTTTGATCATTTGATGCACTAGGAGTTTTCTTTCTAGACAACCTAGCACGGGTTGGTTGCCTAGAGCTAGATGTCTCACTCTTATACATAAAAGCATGGTTAGAACCAGAGTGAGACTTCCTAGAATGAATTTTTCTAATTTTGTCCTCGGGATAACCGGCAGGGTATAAAATGTAACCCTCATTATCCTGAGGCCTGGGAGCCTTGCCCTTAACAAAATTGGACACTCTTTTAGGAGGGGCATTAAGTTTGACATTGTCTCCCCTTTGGAAGCCAATGCCATCCTTGATGCCAGGGTGTCTCCCATTATAAAGCATGCTACGAGCAAATTTAAATTTCTCATTTTCTAGGTTGTGCTCGGCAATTTTAGCATCTAATTTAGCTATATGATCATTTTGTTGTTTAATTAAAATCATGTGATCATGAGTAGCATCTACATCAATATCTCTACATCTAGTGCAAATAGTGACATGCTCAATGGTAGATGTAGAGGGTTTGCAAGAATTAAGTTCAACAATCTTAGCATGAAGTATATCATTCTTATCTCTAAGATCGGAAATTGTAATTTTGCAAACATCAAAATCTTTAGCCTTAGCAAGCATTTTTTTATTTTCATCTCTAAGGCTAGCAAGGGAAATGTTTAATTCATCAATCCTAGCAAGCAAATCATCATTATTATCTCTAGGATTGGGAATTGAAGCATTGCAAACATGTGAATCAACCTTATTTAAACTAGCATTTTCATTCCTAAGGTTGTCAATCATCTCACGGCAAGTGCTTAGCTCACTAGATAATTTTTCACATTTTTCTACTTCTAGAGCATAAGCATTTTTAACCTTAACATGCTTCTTATTTTCTTTAATAAGGAAGTCCTCTTGGGTGTCCAAGAGATCATCCTTTTCATGAATGGCACTAATCAATTCATTAAGTTTTTCTTTTTGTTGCATGTTGAGGTTGGCAAAAAGAGAGCGCAAGTTATCCTCCTCATCACTAGCATTATCATCACTAGAAGACTCATATTTAGTGGATGATTTGGATTTTACCTTCTTTTTGTCGTCCTTTGCCATGAGGCACTTGTGGCCGACGTTTGGGAAGAGAAGTCCCTTGGTGACGGCGATGTTGGCGGCGTCCTCGTCGTCGAAGGAGTCGCTTGAGCTTTCGTCGGAATCCCACTCCCGACAAACATGGGCATCTCCGCCCTTCTTCTTGTAGTACCTCTTCTTCTCCTTTCTTCTCCCTTTCTTGTCGTTGCCTCGGTCACTGTCACTTGATATAGGACATTTAGCAATAAAATGACCGGGCTTACCACATTTGTAGCAAACCTTCTTGGAGCGGGACTTGTAGTCTTTCCCCCTCCTCTGTTTGAGGATTTGGCGGAAGCTCTTGATGACTAGCGCCATTTCTTCATTGTCAAGCTTGGAGGCGTCTATTGGTTGTCGATTTGGTGTAGACTCCTCCTTCTTTTCTTCCGTCGCTTTGAATGCGACGGGTTGAGCTTCGGATGTAGATGGATCATCAAGCTCGTTGATCTTACTTGAGCCTTCGACCATGCACTCAAAACTTACAAAATGCCCGATAACTTCCTCGGGGGTCATTTTAGTATATCTACGATTACCATGAATTAATTGAACTTGAGTAGGGTTAAGGAAAATAAGAGATCTTAGAATAACCTTAACCACCTCGTGGTCATCCCACTTTACGCTCCCGAGGTTGCGCACTTGGTTCACCAAGGTCTTGAGCCGGTTGTACATATGTTGTGGCTCCTCCCCTTTGCGAAGCCGGAACCGACCGAGCTCCCCCTCGATCGTTTCCCGCTTGGTGATCTTGGTGAGCTCGTCTCCCTCGTGCGCGGTTTTGAGCACATCCCAAACCTCCTTGGCGCTCTTCAACCCTTGAACTTTGTTATACTCCTCTCTACTCAAAGAGGCGAGGAGTATTGTTGTCGCTTGAGAGTTGAAGTGCTCGATTTGGGCCACCTCATCCTCGTCATAGTCTTTATCCCCTACTGACGGTACCTGTGCACCAAACTCAACAACATCCCATATACTTTTGTGGAGTGAGGTTAGATGAAATCTCATTAAATCACTCCACCTAGCATAATCTTCACCATCAAAAGTTGGTGGTTTGCCTAATGGGACGGAAAGTAGAGGTGCATGTTTAGAAATGCGAGAATAGTGTAGGGGGATCTTACTAAACTTCTTACGCTCTTGGTGTTTAGAAGTTACGGAGGGCGCATCGGAGTCGGAGGTTGATGTTGATGAAGTGTCGGTCTCGTAGTAGACCACTTTCCTCATCCTCTTTTGCTTGTCCCCGCTTCGATGCGGCTTGTGGGAAGAAGATTTTTCCTTCTTCTCTTTGTGGTGAGAAGAAGATTTCTTCTCCTTCCCTTTGTTGGAGGAGCTCTTCTTCTTCTCCCTCCTTTTGGTGCGGGACTCTTCCGATGAAGTGCTCCCGTGGCTTGTAGTGGGCTTTTCGCCGGTCTCCATCTCCTTCTTGGCGTGATCTCCCGACATCACTTCGAGCGGTTAGGCTCTAATGAAGCACCGAGCTTTGATACCAATTGAAAGTCGCCTAGAGGGGGGGTGAATAGGGCGAAACTGAAATTTACAAATATAAACACAACTACAAGCCGGGTTAGCGTTAGTAATAAAGAAACGAGTCCGCGAGAGAGGGTGGAAAACAAATCGCAAGCAAATGAAGAGTGTGACACGCGGATTTGTTTTACCGAGGTTCGGTTCTTGCAAACCTACTCCCCGTTGAGGAGGCCACAAAGGCCGGGTCTCTTTCAACCCTTCCCTCTCTCAAACGATCCCACGGATCGAGTGAGCTTTCTCTTCTCAATCACTTGGAACACAAAGTTCCCACAAGGGCCACCACACAATTGGTGCCTCTTGCCTCGATTACAAGTGAGTGCTTGATCGTAATGAAAGAATCAAGAAAGCACGATTGCAAAAAGGCCAAGCGACAAGAGCGACGAATAACACACGGATCACTTTCTCTCTCAAGTCACTAATCACTAATGATCTCTTTTCTCAATTGTGAAACTTGGAGAGATGGAGGCTTTGAATGTGTCTTGGAATGGAATGCTAGCTCTTGTATTGAATGTTGAAGGTTGGAATGCTTGGATGAAGTGAATGGAGGTGGTTGGGGTTGTATTTATAGCCACCAACCACTTCCTAGCCGTTGCTCCATTCTGCTGAGCGCGGACGGTCCGCGTGCCAGGTCCGGACGGTCCGCCCCAGTAGATCAACGGCTGAAAATGCAACGGTCAGCAGTAACGGCTATATCAACGGCTATATTGCATTTAATGCGTTGTCAGATGTCAGACAGACCCAGTCGCGGACGGTCCGCGATCCTGGCCCGGACGGTCCGCGAACCCGCTATAATTCATTTCTCCGAACCCGTCACCTTCGGGTTTTTCGGTTTCTCACCTACCGGACGGTCCGCGCCAGAGGCCGGACGGTCCGCGCAAGGGCTCGGACGGTCTTTGCTTTTCCTCCGGACAGTCCATAGTGTAGACTTCGATTTTTGCATTAGTTCTGGCCGAGTGACATCCTTGTGTCGCGGACGGTCCGCCGCAAGGGCCCGGACAGTCCGCGCTTGGCCAGTTTTTCCAAAAAGCTTCTCCTGTCCGGAATAATCTACGGTATTTCGGACAGTCGATTTAGTATGGTTATAGATGAACCTTTGGCACCTGTAGAACATATAATCTAGAGCAAAACTAGTCAGTCCAATTGTTTGTGTTGGGCAATTCAACCACCAAAATTATATAGGAACTAGGTGTAAGCCTAATTCCCTTTCAATCTCCCCCTTTTTGGTGATTGATGCCAACACAAACCAAAGCAAATGTAGAAGTGCATAATTGAACTAGTTTGCATAATGTAAGTGCAAAGGTTGCTTGGAATTGAGCCAATATAAATGCTTACAAGATATGCATGGATTGTTTCTTCATTTTTAACATTTTGGACCACGCTTGCACCACATGTTTTGTTTTTGCAAAATCTTTTGTAAATATTTTCAAAGTTCTTTTGCAAATAGTCAAAGGCAAATGAATAAGATTTTGAGAAGCATTTTCAAGATTTGAAATTTTCTCCCCCTGTTTCAAATGCTTTTCCTTTGACTAAACAAAACTCCCCCTAAATGAGATTCTCCTCTTAGTGTTCAAGAGGGTTTTGATGTATCATTTTGAAATACTACTTTCTCCCCCTTTTGAACACAATAGGATACCAATTGAAAATATTCAACACTTAAGTTAAGTTTTTGAAATTGGTGGTGGTGCGGTCCTTTTGCTTTGGGCTCTTACTTTCTCCCCCTTTGGCATGAATCGCCAAAAACGGAATCATTAGAGCCCTCGAAGTGCTTTCTTCCCCTTTGGTCATAAATAAATGAGTTAAGATTATACCAAAGACGAAGTCCTTTTGCTTGGTGCTCAAGTTTTCTCCCCCTTGAACGGAGAGTTGCTTGGAGCGACGGCGAAGGATGAGTTACGTAGTGGAAGCCTTTGTCTTCGCCGAAGACTCCAATTCCCTTTCAATACACCTATGACTTGGTTTGAAATAGACTTGAAAACACATTAGTCATAGCATATGAAAGAGACATGATCAAAGGTATATAAAATGAGCTATATGTGCAAGCTAGCAAAAGAAATTGCGCGAATCAAGAATATTGAGCTCATGCCTAAGTTTGTTAAAAGATTGTTCATCAAGAGGCTTGGTAAATATATCGGCTAATTGATCTTTAGTATTAATGTAAGAAATCTCGATATCTCCCTTTTGTTGGTGATCCCTCAAAAAGTGATACCGAATGGCTATGTGTTTAGTGCGGCTATGCTCGACGGGATTGTCGACCATTTTGATTGCACTCTCATTATCACATAGCAAAGGAACTTTGGTTAATTTGTAACCGTAGTCCCGCAGGGTTTGCCTCATCCAAAGCAATTGCGCGCAACAATGGCCTGCGGCAATATACTCGGCTTCGGCGGTGGAAAGAGCGACCGAATTTTGCTTCTTTGAAGCCCAAGACACCAAGGATCTTCCCAAGAACTGGCAAGTCCCCGATGTGCTCTTCCTATTGATTTTACACCCCGCCCAATCGGCATCCGAATAACCAATCAAATCAAATGTGGATCCCCAAGGATACCAAAGCCCAAACTTAGGAGTATAAGCCAAATATCTCAAGATTCGTTTTACGGTCGTAAGGTGAGCTTCCTTAGGGTCGGCTTGGAATCTTGCACACATGCATACGGAAAGCATAATATCCGGTCGAGATGCACATAAATAGAGTAAAGAACCTATCATCGACCGGTATACCTTTTGATCCACGGACTTACCTCCCGTGTCGAGGTCGAGATGCCCATTAGTTCCCATGGGTGTCTTGATGGGTTTGGCATCCTTCATCCCAAACTTGGTTAGAATGTCTTGAGTGTACTTCGTTTGGCTGATGAAGGTGCCCTCTTGGAGTTGTTTGACTTGGAATCCTAGAAAATACTTCAACTCCCCCATCATAGACATCTCGAACTTCTGTGTCATGATCCTACTAAACTCTTCACATGTAGACTCATTAGTAGACCCAAATATAATATCATCAACATAAATTTGGCATACAAACAAGTCATTTTCAAGAGTTTTAGTAAAGAGTGTGGGATCGGCCTTTCCGACTTTGAAGCCATTTGCAATAAGGAAATCTCTAAGGCATTCATACCATGCTCTTGGGGCTTGCTTGAGCCCATAAAGCGCCTTAGAGAGCTTATAGACATGGTTAGGATACTCACTGTCTTCAAAGCCGGGAGGTTGCTCAACATAGACCTCTTCCTTGATTGGTCCATTGAGGAAGGCACTTTTCACGTCCATTTGATAAAGCTTAAAGCCATGGTAAGTAGCATAGGCCAATAATATTCGAATTGACTCAAGCCTAGCTACGGGTGCATAGGTTTCACCGAAATCCAAACCTTCGACTTGGGAGTATCCCTTGGCCACAAGTCGAGCTTTGTTCCTTGTCACCACACCATGCTCATCTTGCTTGTTGCGGAAGACCCATTTGGTTCCTACAACATTTTGGTTAGGACGTGGAACTAAATGCCATACCTCATTCCTAGTGAAGTTGTTGAGTTCCTCTTGCATTGCCACCACCCAATCCGAATCTTGAAGTGCTTCCTCTACCCTGTGTGGCTCAATAGAGGAAACAAACGAGTAATGTTCGCAAAAGTGTGCAACACGAGATCTAGTGGTTACCCCCTTATGAATGTCGCCGAGGATGGTGTCGACGGGGTGATCTCGTTGGATTGCTTGGTGGACTCTTGGGTGTGGCGGCCTTTGCTCTTCATCCTCCTTGTCTTCCTCATTTGCATCTCCCCCTTGATCATTGCCATCATCTTGAGGTGGCTCATTTGCTTGATCTTCTACTTCATCAACTTGAGCTTCATCCTCATTTTGAGTTGGTGGAGATGCTTGCGTGGAGGAGGATGGTTGATCTTGTGTGTTTGGAGGCTCTTTGGATTCCTTAGGACACACATCCCCGATGGACATGTTCCTTAACGCGATGCACGGAGCCTCGTCATCACCTATCTCATCAAGATCAACATGCTCTACTTGAGAGCCGTTAGTTTCATCAAACACAACGTCACATGAGACTTCAACTAGTCCGGTGGACTTGTTAAAGACCCTATATGCCCTTGTGTTTGAGTCATAACCAAGTAAAAAGCCTTCTACAGTCTTAGGAGCAAATTTAGATTTTCTACCTCTTTTAACTAGAATAAAGCATTTGCTACCAAAGACTCTAAAATATGAAATGTTGGGCTTTTTACCGGTTAGGAGTTCATACGATGTCTTCTTGAGGATTCGGTGAAGATATAACCGGTTGATGGCATAGCAAGCGGTGTTGACCGCCTCGGCCCAAAACCGATCCGAAGTCTTGTACTCATCAAGCATGGTCCTTGCCATGTCCAATAGAGTTCTATTCTTCCTCTCCACTACACCATTTTGTTGAGGTGTGTAGGGAGAAGAGAACTCATGCTTGATTCCCTCCTCCTCAAGGAAGCCTTCGATTTGAGAGTTCTTGAACTCCGTCCCGCTGTCGCTTCTAATTTTCTTGATCCTTAAGCCGAACTCATTTTGAGCCCGTCTCAAGAATCCCTTTAAGGTTTCTTGGGTTTGAGATTTTTCCTGTAAAAAGAATACCCAAGTGAAGCGAGAATAATCATCCACAATAACTAGACAGTACTTACTCCCGCCGATGCTTATGTAGGCTATTGGGCCGAATAGATCCATGTGCAGGAGCTCCAGTGGCCTGTCGGTCATCATTATGTTCTTATGCGGATGATGAGAGCCAACTTGCTTTCCTGCTTGGCATGCGCTACAAATCCTGTCTTTCTCAAAATGAACATTTGTTAGTCCTAAAATGTGTTCTCCCTTTAGAAGCTTATGAAGATTCTTCATCCCAACATGAGCTAGTCGGCGGTGCCAGAGCCAACCCATGTTAGTCTTAGCAATTAAGCAAGTGTTGAGTTCAGCTCTATCAAAATCTACCAAGTATAGCTGACCCTTCTAACACTCCTTTAAATGCTATTGAATCATCACTTCTTCTAAAGACAGTGACACCTATATCAGTGAATAGACAGTTGTAGCCCATTTGACATAATTGGGAAACAGAAAGCAAGTTGTAATCTAAGGAATCAACAAGAAAAACATTGGAAATGGAATGGTCCGGAGATATAGCAATTTTACCCAAACCTTTGACCAAACCTTGATTTCCATCCCCGAATGTGATAGCTCATTGGGGATCTTGGTTTTTCTCATAGGAGGAGAACATTTTCTTCTCCCCTGTCATGTGGTTCGTGCACCCGCTGTCGAGTATCCAACTTGAGCCCCCGGATGCATAAACCTACAAAACACGTTTAGTTCTTGACTTTAGGTACCCAAATGGTTTTGGGTCCTTTGGCATTAGACACAAGAACTTTGGGTACCCAAACACAAGTCTTTGACCCCTTGTGCTTGCCCCCAACATATTTGGCAACTACCTTGCCGGATTTGTTAGTTAAAACATAAGATGCATCAAAAGTTTTAAAGGAAATGTTTTGATCATTTGATGCACTAGGAGTTTTCTTTCTAGACAACCTAGCACGGGTTGGTTGCCTAGAGCTAGATGTCTCACTCTTATACATAAAAGCATGGTTAGAACCAGAGTGAGACTTCCTAGAATGAATTTTTCTAATTTTGTCCTCGGGATAACCGGCAGGGTATAAAATGTAACCCTCGTTATCCTGAGGCATGGGAGCCTTGCCCTTAACAAAATTGGACAATCTTTTAGGAGGGGCATTAAGTTTGACATTGTCTCCCCTTTGGAAGCCAATGCCATCCTTGATGCCAGGGCGTCTCCCATTATAAAGCATGCTACGAGCAAATTTAAATTTCTCATTTTCTAGGTTGTGCTCGGCAATTTTAGCATCTAATTTAGCTATATGATCATTTTGTTGTTTAATTAAAATCATGTGATCATGAATAGCATCTACATCAATATCTCTACATCTAGTGCAAATAGTGACATGCTCAATGGTAGATGTAGAGGGTTTGCAAGAATTAAGTTCAACAATCTTAGCATGAAGTATATCATTAGCCTTAGCAAGCAATTTTTTATTTTCATCTCTAAGGCTAGCAAGGGAAATGTTTAATTCATCAATCCTAGCAAGCAAATCATCATTATTATCTCTAGGATTGGGAATTGAAACATTGCAAACATGTGAATCAACCTTATTTAAACTAGCATTTTCATTCCTAAGGTTGTCAATCATCTCACGGCAAGTGCTTAGCTCACTAGATAATTTTTCACATTTTTCTACTTCTAGAGCATAAGCATTTTTAACCTTAACATGCTTCTTATTTTCTTTAATAAGGAAGTCCTCTTGGGTGTCCAAGAGATCATCCTTTTCATGAATGGCACTAATCAATTCATTAAGTTTTTCTTTTTGTTGCATGTTGAGGTTGGCAAAAAGAGAGCGCAAGTTATCCTCCTCATCACTAGCATTATCATCACTAGAAGACTCATATTTAGTGGATGATTTGGATTTTACCTTCTTTTTGCCGTCCTTTGCCATGAGGCACTTGTGGCCGACGTTTGGGAAGAGAAGTCCCTTGGTGACGGCGATGTTGGCGGCGTCCTCGTCGTCGGAGGAGTCGCTTGAGCTTTCGTCGGAATCCCACTCCCGACAAACATGGGCATCTCCGCCCTTCTTCTTGTAGTACCTCTTCTTCTCCTTTGTTCTCCCTTTGTTGTCGTTGCCTCGGTCACTGTCACTTGATATAGGACATTTAGCAATAAAATGACCGGGCTTACCACATTTGTAGCAAACCTTCTTGGAGCGGGACTTGTAGTCTTTCCCCCTCCTCTGTTTGAGGATTTGGCAGAAGCTCTTGATGACTAGCGCCATTTCTTCATTGTCAAGCTTGGAGGCGTCTATTGGTTGTCGATTTGGTGTAGACTCCTCCTTCTTTTCCTCCGTCGCTTTGAATGCGACGGGTTGAGCTTCGGATGTAGATGGATCATCAAGCTCGTTGATCTTCCTTGAGCCTTCGACCATGCACTCAAAACTTACAAAATGCCCGATAACTTCCTCGGGGGTCATTTTAGTATATCTACGATTACCATGAATTAATTGAACTTGAGTATGGTTAAGGAAAATAAGAGATCCTAGAATAACCTTAACCACCTCGTGGTCATCCCACTTTACGCTCCCGAGGTTGCGCACTTGGTTCACCAAGGTCTTGAGCCGGTTGTACATATGTTGTGGCTCCTCCCCTTTGCGAAGCCGGAACCGACTGAGCTCCCCCTCGATCGTTTCCCGCTTGGTGATCTTGGTGAGCTCGTCTCCCTCGTGCGCGGTTTTGAGCACATCCCAAACCTCCTTGGCGCTCTTCAACCCTTGAACTTTGTTATACTCCTCTCTACTCAAAGAGGCGAGGAGTATTGTTGTTGCTTGAGAGTTGAAGTGCTCGATTTGGGCCACCTCATCCTCGTCATAGTCTTTATCCCCTACTGACGGTACCTGTGCACCAAACTCAACAACATCCCATATACTTTTGTGGAGTGAGGTTAGATGAAATCTCATTAAATCACTCCACCTAGCATAATCTTCACCATCAAAAGTTGGTGGTTTGCCTAATGGGACGGAAAGTAGAGGTGCATGTTTAGAAATGCGAGAATAGTGTAGGGGGATCTTACTAAACTTCTTACGCTCTTGGCGTTTATAAGTTATGGAGGGCGCATCGGAGTCGGAGGTTGATGTTGATGAAGTGTCGGTCTCGTAGTAGACCACTTTCCTCATCCTCTTTTGCTTGTCCCCGCTTCGATGCGGCTTGTGGGAAGAAGATTTTTCCTTCTTGTCTTTGTGGTGAGAAGAAGATTTCTTCTCCTTCCCTTTGTTGGAGGAGCTCTTCTTCTTCTCCCTCCTTTTGGTGCGGGACTCTTCCGATGAAGTGCTCCCGTGGCTTGTAGTGGGCTTTTCGCTGGTCTCCATCTCCTTCTTGGCGTGATCTCCCGACATCACTTCGAGCGGTTAGGCTCTAATGAAGCACCGAGCTTTGATACCAATTGAAAGTCGCCTAGAGGGGGGTGAATAGGGCGAAACTGAAATTTACAAATATAAACACAACTACAAGCCGGGTTAGCGTTAGTAATAAAGAAACGAGTCCGCGAGAGAGGGTGGAAAACAAATCGCAAGCAAATGAAGAGTGTGACACGCGGATTTGTTTTACCGAGGTTCGGTTCTTGCAAACCTACTCCCCGTTGAGGAGGCCACAAAGGCCGGGTCTCTTTCAACCCTTCCCTCTCTCAAACGATCCCACGGATCGAGTGAGCTTTCTCTTCTCAATCACTTGGAACACAAAGTTCCCACAAGGGCCACCACACAATTGGTGCCTCTTGCCTCGATTACAAGTGAGTGCTTGATCGTAATGAAAGAATCAAGAAAGCACGATTGCAAAAAGGCCAAGCGACAAGAGCGACGAATAACACACGGATCACTTTCTCTCTCAAGTCACTAATCACTAATGATCTCTTTTCTCAATTGTGAAACTTGGAGAGATGGAGGCTTTGAATGTGTCTTGGAATGGAATGCTAGCTCTTGTATTGAATGTTGAAGGTTGGAATGCTTGGATGAAGTGAATGGAGGTGGTTGGGGTTGTATTTATAGCCACCAACCACTTCCTAGCCGTTGCTCCATTCTGCTGAGCGCGGACGGTCCGCGTGCCAGGTCCGGACGGTCCGCCCCAGTAGATCAACGGCTGAAAATGCAACGGTCAGCAGTAACGGCTATATCAACGGCTATATTGCATTTAATGCGTTGTCAGATGTCAGACAGACCCAGTCGCGGACGGTCCGCGATCCTGGCCTGGACGGTCCGCGAACCCGCTATAATTCATTTCTCCGAACCCGTCACCTTCGGGTTTTTCGGTTTCTCACCTACCGGACGGTCCGCGCCAGAGGCCGGACGGTCCGCGCAAGGGCTCGGACGGTCTTTGCTTTTCCTCCGGACAGTCCATAGTGTAGACTTCGATTTTTGCATTGGTTCTGGCCGAGTGACATCCTTGTGTCGCGGACGGTCCGCCGCAAGGGCCCGGACAGTCCGCGCTTGGCCTGTTTTTCCAAAAAGCTTCTCCTGTCCGGAATAATCTACGGTATTTCGGACAGTCGATTTAGTATGGTTATAGATGAACCTTTGGCACCTGTAGAACATATAATCTAGAGCAAAACTAGTCAGTCCAATTGTTTGTGTTGGGCAATTCAACCACCAAAATTATATAGGAACTAGGTGTAATCCTAATTCCCTTTCAACCATTTCTTGGTCAAAAATCCGTAGGTCTTAGCCTCTAGTATTATTGAAAATGGTCGCTCATGGCTATTTTCATAAAAAATGGGGGTTGTGTGGCCATTTATCATCGACTAGAGGCTCATAAACCTCACCCCACATATGTTTCCTTGCTATAGATTACATTCTTGGATTTCTGGTGGAGACCATTTCTTGGTCAAAAATCCGTAGGTGTTAGCCTTCGGTATTATTGAAAATGGTCGTTCATGGCTATTTTCGACACCCACATATGTTTCCTTTCCATAGATCACATTCTTGGATTTCTGGTGGAGACCATTTCTTGGTCTAAAATCCGTAGGTGTTAGCCTCTAGTATTATTGAAAATGGTCGCTCATGGCTATTTTCAAGGTCGCTCATGGCTATTTTCATAAAAAATGGGGGTTGTGTGGCCATTTATCATCGACTAGAGGCTCATAAACCTCACCCCACATATGTTTCCTTGCCATAGATCACATTCTTGGATTTCTGGTGGAGACCATTTCTTGGTCAAAAACTCGTACGTGTTAGCCTTCGGTATTATTGAAAATGGTCGTTCATGGCTATTTTCGACAAAAATGGGGGTTGTGTGGCCATTGATCATCGACCAGAGGCTCGTACACCTCAACCACATATGCTTCCTTGCCATAGATCACATTCTTGGATTTCTGGTGGAGACCATTTCTTGGTCAAAAATCCGTAGGTGTTAGCCTTCGGTATTATTGAAAATGGTCATTCATGGCTATTTTCGGCAAAATGGGGGTTGTGTGGCCATTGATCGTCGACCAGAGGCTCATACACCTCACCCCACATATGTTTCCTTGTCGTAGATCACATTCTTGGATTTCTGGTGGAGACCATTTCTTGGTGAAAAATCCGTAGGTGTTAGCCTTCGATATTATTGAAAATGGTCGTTCATGGCTATTTTCGACAAAAAAAGGGGGTTGTGTGGCCATTGATCATCGACCAGAGGCTCATACACCTCACCCCACATATGTTTCCTTGCCATAGATCACATTCTTGGATTTCTGGTGGAGACCATTTCATGGGCAAAAATCCGTAGGTCTTAGCCTCTAGTATTATTGAAAATGGTCGTTCATGGCTATTTTCGACAAAAATGGGGGTTGTGTGGCCATTGATCATCGACCAGACGCTCATACACTTCACCCCACATATGTTTCCTTGCCATAGATCACATTCTTGGATTTCTGGTGGAGACCATTTCTTGGTCAAAAATCCGTAGGTGTTAGCCTTCGGTATTATTGAAAATGGTCGTTCATGGCTATTTTCGACAAAAATGGGGGTTGTGTGGCCATTGATCATCGACCAGAGGCTCATACACCTCACCCCACATATGTTTCCTTGCCATAGATCACATTCTTGGATTTCTGGTGGAGACCATTTCTTGGTCAAAAATCCGTAGGTGTTAGCCTTCGGTATTATTGAAAATGGTCGTTCATGGCTATTTTCGACAAAAATGGGGGTTGTGTGGCCATTGATCATCGACCAGACGCTCATACACCTCACCCCACATATGTTTCCTTGCCATAGATCACATTCTTGGATTTCTGGTGGAGACCATTTCTTGGTCAAAAATCCGTAGGTGTTAGCCTTCGGTATTATTGAAAATGGTCGTTCATGGCTATTTTTGACAAAAATGGGGGTTGTGTGGCCATTGATCATCGACCAGACGCTCATACACCTCACCCCACATATGTTTCCTTGTCAGAGATCACATTCTTGGATTTCTGGTGGAGACCATTTCTTGGTCAAAAATCCGTAGGTGTTAGCCTTCGATATTATTGAAAATGGTCGTTCATGGCTATTTTTGACAAAAATGGGGGTTGTGTGGCCATTGATCGTCGACCAGAGGCTCATACACCTCACCCCACATATGTTTCCTTGCCATAGATCACATTCTTGGATTTCTGGTGGAGACCATTTCTTGGTCAAAAATCCGTAGGTGTTAGCCTTCGGTATTATTGAAAATGGTCGTTCATGTCTATTTTCGACAAAAATGGGGGTTGTGTGGCCATTGATCATCGACTAGAGGCTCATACACCTTCATTCATGGCTATTTTCGACAAAAATGGGGGTTGTGTGGCCATTGATCATCGACCAGAGGCTCATACACCTCACCCCACATATGTTTCCTTGCCATAGATCACATTCTTGGATTTCTGGTGGAGACCATTTCTTGGTCAAAAATCCGTAGGTGTTATTCTTGGATTTCTGGTGGAGACCATTTCTTGGTTAAAAATCCGTAGGTGTTAGCCTTCGATATTATTGAAAATGGTCGTTCATGGCTATTTTCGACAAAAATGGGGGTTGTGTGGCCATTGATCATCGACCAGAGGCTCATACACCTCACCCCACATATGTTTCCTTGCCATAGATCACATTCTTGGATTTCTGGTGGAGACCATTTCTTGGTCAAAAATCCGTAGGTGTTAGCCTTCGGTATTATTGAAAATGGTCGTTCATGGCTATTTTCGACAAAAATGGGGGTTGTGTGGCCATTGATCATCGACCAGAGGCTCATACACCTCACCCCACATATGTTTCCTTGCCATTGATCACATTCTTGGATTTCTGGTGGAGACCATTTCTTGGTCAAAAATCCGTAGGTGTTAGCCTTCGGTATTATTGAAAATGGTCGTTCATGGCTATTTTCGACAAAAATGGGGGTTGTGTGGCCATTGATCATCGACCAGACGCTCATACACCTCACCCCACATATGTTTCCTTGCCATAGATCACATTCTTGGATTTCTGGTGGAGACCATTTCTTGGTCAAAAATCCGTAGGTGTTAGCCTTCGGTATTATTGAAAATGGTCGTTCATGGCTATTTTCGACAAAAATGGGGGTTGTGTGGCCATTGATCATCGACCAGACGCTCATACACCTCACCCCACATATGTTTCCTTGTCAGAGATCACATTCTTGGATTTCTGGTGGAGACCATTTCTTGGTCAAAAATCCGTAGGTGTTAGCCTTCGATATTATTGAAAATGGTCGTTCATGGCTATTTTTGACAAAAATGGGGGTTGTGTGGCCATTGATCGTCGACCAGAGGCTCATACACCTCACCCCACATATGTTTCCTTGCCATAGATCACATTCTTGGATTTCTGGTGGAGACCATTTCTTGGTCAAAAATCCGTAGGTGTTAGCCTTCGGTATTATTGAAAATGGTCGTTCATGTCTATTTTCGACAAAAATGGGGGTTGTGTGGCCATTGATCATCGACCAGAGGCTCATACACCTCACCCCACATATGTTTCCTTGCCATAGATCACATTCTTGGATTTCTGGTGGAGACCATTTCTTGGTCAAAAATCCGTAGGTGTTAGCCTTCGGTATTATTGAAAATGGTCGTTCATGGCTATTTTCGACAAAAATGGGGGTTGTGTGGCCATTGATCATCGACCAGACGCTCATACACCTCACCCCACATATGTTTCCTTGCCATAGATCACATTCTTGGATTTCTGGTGGAGACCATTTCTTGGTCAAAAATCCGTAGGTGTTATTCTTGGATTTCTGGTGGAGACCATTTCTTGGTTAAAAATCCGTAGGTGTTAGCCTTCGATATTATTGAAAATGGTCGTTCATGGCTATTTTCGACAAAAATGGGGGTTGTGTGGCCATTGATCATCGACCAGAGGCTCTTACACCTCACCCCACATATGTTTCCTTGCCATAGATCACATTCTTGGATTTCTGGTGGAGACCATTTCTTGGTCAAAAATCCGTAGGTGTTAGCCTTCGGTATTATTGAAAATGGTCGTTCATGACTATTTTCGACAAAAATGGGGATTGTGTGGCCATTGATCATCGACCAGAGGCTCATACACCTCACCCCACATATGTTTCCTTGCCATAGATCACATTCTTGGATTTCTGGTGGAGACCATTTCTTGGTCAAAAATCCGTAGGTGTTAGCCTTCGGTATTATTGAAAATGGTCGTTCATGGCTATTTTCGACAAAAATGGGGGTTGTGTGGCCATTGATCATCGACCAGACGCTCATACACCTCACCCCACATATGTTTCCTTGCCATAGATCACATTCTTGGATTTCTGGTGGAGACCATTTCTTGGTCAAAAATCCGTAGGTGTTAGCCTTCGGTATTATTGAAAATGGTCGTTCATGGCTATTTTCGACAAAAATGGGGGTTGTGTGGCCATTGATCATCGACCAGACGCTCATACACCTCACCCCACATATGTTTCCTTGTCAGAGATCACATTCTTGGATTTCTGGTGGAGACCATTTCTTGGTCAAAAATCCGTAGGTGTTAGCCTTCGATATTATTGAAAATGGTCGTTCATGGCTATTTTTGACAAAAATGGGGGTTGTGTGGCCATTGATCGTCGACTAGAGGCTCATACACCTCACCCCACATATGTTTCCTTGCCATAGATCACATTCTTGGATTTCTGGTGGAGACCATTTCTTGGTCAAAAATCCGTAGGTGT
The DNA here is from genome assembly GCF_902167145.1 of Zea mays. Taxonomy (NCBI): domain Eukaryota; kingdom Viridiplantae; phylum Streptophyta; class Magnoliopsida; order Poales; family Poaceae; genus Zea; species Zea mays. Next base: position 35,772 of record NW_023366925.1, read on the forward strand.
TAGCCTTCGGTATTATTGAAAATGGTAGTTCATGTCTATTTTCGACAAAAATGGGGGTTGTGTGGCCATTGATCATCGACCAGAGGCTCATACACCTCACCCCACATATGTTTCCTTGCCATAGATCACATTCTTGGATTTCTGGTGGAGACCATTTCTTGGTCAAAAATCCGTAGGTGTTATTCTTGGATTTCTGGTGGAGACCATTTCTTGGTTAAAAATCCATAGGTGTTAGCCTTCGATATTATTGAAAATGGTCGTTCATGGCTATTTTCGACAAAAATGGGGGTTGTGTGGCCATTGATCATTGACGAGAGGCTCATACACCTCACCCCACATATGTTTCCTTGCCATAGATCACATTCTTGGATTTTTGGTGGAGACCATTTCTTGGTCAAAAACTCGTACGTGTTAGCCTTCGATATTATTGAAAATGGCCGTTCATGGCTATTTTCGACAAAAATGGGGGTTGTGTGGCCATTGATCATCGACCAGAGGCTCATACACCTCACCCCACATATGTTTCCTTGCCATAGATCACATTCTTGCATTTCTGGTGGAGACCATTTCTTGGTCAAAAATCCGTAGGTGTTAGCCTTCGATATTATTGAAAATGGTCGTTCATGGCTATTTTCGACAAAAATGGGGGTTGTGTGGCCATTGATCATCGACCAGACGCTCATACACCTCACCCCACATATGTTTCCTTGCCATAGATCACATTCTTGGATTTCTGGTGGAGACCATTTCTTGGTCAAAAATCCGTAGGTGTTAGCCTTCGGTATTATTGAAAATGGTCGTTCATGGCTATTTTCGACAAAAATGGGGGTTGTGTGGCCATTGATCATCGACCAGACGCTCATACACCTCACCCCACATATGTTTCCTTGCCATAGATCACATTCTTGGATTTCTGGTGGAGACCATTTCTTGGTCAAAAATCCGTAGGTGTTAGCCTTCGGTATTATTGAAAATGGTCGTTCATGGCTATTTTCGACAAAAATGGGGGTTGTGTGGCCATTGATCATCGACCAGACGCTCATACACCTCACCCCACATATGTTTCCTTGTCAGAGATCACATTCTTGGATTTCTGGTGGAGACCATTTCTTGGTCAAAAATCCGTAGGTGTTAGCCTTCGATATTATTGAAAATGGTCGTTCATGGCTATTTTTGACAAAAATGGGGGTTGTGTGGCCATTGATCGTCGACTAGAGGCTCATACACCTCACCCCACATATGTTTCCTTGCCATAGATCACATTCTTGGATTTCTGGTGGAGACCATTTCTTGGTCAAAAATCCGTAGGTGTTAGCCTTCGGTATTATTGAAAATGGTCGTTCATGTCTATTTTCGACAAAAATGGGGGTTGTGTGGCCATTGATCATCGACCAGAGGCTCATACACCTCACCCCACATATGTTTCCTTGCCATAGATCACATTCTTGGATTTCTGGTGGAGACCATTTCTTGGTCAAAAATCCGTAGGTGTTATTCTTGGATTTCTGGTGGAGACCATTTCTTGGTTAAAAATCCATAGGTGTTAGCCTTCGATATTATTGAAAATGGTCGTTCATGGCTATTTTCGACAAAAATGGGGGTTGTGTGGCCATTGATCATTGACGAGAGGCTCATACACCTCACCCCACATATGTTTCCTTGCCATAGATCACATTCTTGGATTTTTGGTGGAGACCATTTCTTGGTCAAAAACTCGTACGTGTTAGCCTTCGATATTATTGAAAATGGCCGTTCATGGCTATTTTCGACAAAAATGGGGGTTGTGTGGCCATTGATCATCGACCAGAGGCTCATACACCTCACCCCACATATGTTTCCTTGCCATAGATCACATTCTTGCATTTCTGGTGGAGACCATTTCTTGGTCAAAAATCCGTAGGTGTTAGCCTTCGGTATTATTGAAAATGGTCGTTCATGGCTATTTTCGACAAAAATGGGGGTTGTGTGGCCATTGATCATCGACCAGACGCTCATACACCTCACCCCACATATGTTTCCTTGCCATAGATCACATTCTTGGATTTCTGGTGGAGACCATTTCTAGGTCAAAAATCTGTAGGTGTTAGCCTTCGGTATTATTGAAAATGGTCGTTCATGGCTATTTTCGACAAAAATGGGGGTTGTGTGGCCATTGATCATCGACCAGACGCTCATACACCTCACCCCACATATGTTTCCTTGTCGTAGATCACATTCTTGGATTTCTGGTGGAGACCATTTCTTGGTCAAAAATCCGTAGGTGTTAGCCTTCGATATTATTGAAAATGGTCGTTCATGGCTATTTTTGACAAAAATGGGGGTTGTGTGGCCATTGATCGTCGACCAGAGGCTCATACACCTCACCCCACATATGTTTCCTTGCCATAGATCACATTCTTGGATTTCTGGTGGAGACCATTTCTTGGTCAAAAATCCGTAGGTGTTAGCCTTCGGTAATATTGAAAATGGTCGTTCATGGCTATTTTCGACAAAAATGGGGGTTGTGTGGCCATTGATCATCGACTAGAGGCTCATACACCTTCATTCATGGCTATTTTCGACAAAAATGGGGGTTGTGTGGCCATTGATCATCGACCAGAGGCTCATACACCAATCCCCACATATGTTTCCTTGCCATAGATCACATTCTTGGATTTCTGGTGGAGACCATTTCTTGGTCAAAAATCCATAGGTGTTAGCCTTCGGTATTATTGAAAATGGTCGTTCATGGCTATTTTCATAAAAAATGGGGGTTGTGTGGCCATTGATCATCGACCAGAGGCTCATACACCTCACCCCACATATGTTTCCTTGCCATAGATCACATTCTTGGATTTCTGGTGGAGACCATTTCTTGGTCAAAAATCCGTAGGTGTTAGCCTTCGGTATTATTGAAAATGGTCGTTCATAGCTATTTTTGGCAAAAATGGGGGTTGTGTGGCCATTGATCGTCGACCAGAGGCTCATACACCTCACCCCACATATGTTTCCTTGACATAGATCACATTCTTGGATTTCTGGTGGAGACCATTTCTTGGTCAAAAATCCATACGTGTTAGCCTTTGGTATTTTTGAAAATGGTCGCTCATGGCTATTTTCAAGGTCGCTCATGGCTATTTTCAAGGTCGCTCATGGCTATTTTCATAAATACCGAAGGCTAACACCTACGGATCTTTGACCAAGAAATGGGGGTTGTGTGGCCATTGATCATCGACCCGAGGCTCATACACCTCACCCCACATATGTTTCCTTGCCATAGATCACATTCTTGGATTTCTGGTGGAGACCATTTCTTGGTCAAAACCTCACCCCACATATGTTTCCTTGCCATAGATTACATTCTTGGATTTCTGGTGGAGACCATTTCTTGGTCAAAATCCGTAGGTGCTAGCCTTCGGTATTATTGAAAATGGTCGTTCATGGCTATTTTCGACAAAAATGGGGGTTGTGTGGCCATTGATCATCGACCAGAGGCTCATACACCTCACCCCACATATGTTTCCTTGCCATAGATCACATTCTTGGATTTCTGGTGGAGACCATTTCTTAGTTAAAAACTCGTACGTGTTAGCCTCTAATATTATTGAAAATGGTTGTTCATGGCTATTTTCGACAAAAATGGGGGTTGTGTGGCCATTGATCATCGACCAGAGGCTCATACACCTCACCCCACATATGTTTCCTTGCCATAGATCACATTCTTGGATTTCTGGTGGAGACCATTACTTGGTAAAAAATCCGTACGTGTTAGCCTTCGGTATTATTGAAAATGGTCGTTCATGGCTATTTTCGACAAAAATGGGGGTTGTGTAGCCATTGATCATCGACCAGAGGCTTGTACACTTCACCCCACATATGTTTTCTTGCCATAGATCAGAATCTTGGATTTCTCGTGGAGACCATTTCTTGGTCAAAAATTCGTAGGTGTTAGCCTTCGGTATTATTGAAAATGGTCGTTCATGGCTATTTTCGACAAAAATGGGGGTTGTGTGGCCATTGATCTTCGACCAGACGCTCATACACCTCACCCCACATATGTTTCCTTGCCATAGATCACATTCTTGGATTTCTGGTGGAGACCATTTCTTGGTCAAAAATCCGTAGGTGTTAGCCTTCGGTATTATTGAAAATGGTCGTTCATGGCTATTTTCGACAAAAATGGGGGTTGTGTGGCCATTGATCATCGACCAGACGCTCATACACCTCACCCCACATATGTTTCCTTGTCAGAGATCACATTCTTGGATTTCTGGTGGAGACCATTTCTTGGTAAAAAATCCGTAGGTGTTAGCCTTCGATATTATTGAAAATGGTCGTTCATGGCTATTTTTGACAAAAATGGGGGTTGTGTGGCCATTGATCGTCGACCAGAGGCTCATACACCTCACCCCACATATGTTTCCTTGCCATAGATCACATTCTTGGATTTCTGGTGGAGACCATTTCTTAGTCAAAAATCCGTAGGTGTTAGCCTTCGGTATTATTGAAAATGGTCGTTCATGTCTATTTTCGACAAAAATGGGGGTTGTGTGGCCATTGATCATCGACTAGAGGCTCATACACCTTCATTCATGGCTATTTTCGACAAAAATGGGGGTTGTGTGGCCATTGATCATCGACCAGAGGCTCATACACCTCACCCCACATATGTTTCCTTGCCATAGATCACATTCTTGGATTTCTGGTGGAGACCATTTCTTGGTCAAAAATCCGTAGGTGTTATTCTTGGATTTCTGGTGGAGACCATTTCTTGGTTAAAAATCCATAGGTGTTAGCCTTCGATATTATTGAAAATGGTCGTTCATGGCTATTTTCGACAAAAATGGGGGTTGTGTGGCCATTGATCATTGACGAGAGGCTCATACACCTCACCCCACATATGTTTCCTTGCCATAGATCACATTCTTGGATTTTTGGTGGAGACCATTTCTTGGTCAAAAACTCGTACGTGTTAGCCTTCGATATTATTGAAAATGGCCGTTCATGGCTATTTTCGACAAAAATGGGGGTTGTGTGGCCATTGATCATCGACCAGAGGCTCATACACCTCACCCCACATATGTTTCCTTGCCATAGATCACATTCTTGCATTTCTGGTGGAGACCATTTCTTGGTCAAAAATCCGTAGGTGTTAGCCTTCGGTATTATTGAAAATGGTCGTTCATGGCTATTTTCGACAAAAATGGGGGTTGTGTGGCCATTGATCATCGACCAGACGCTCATACACCTCACCCCACATATGTTTCCTTGCCATAGATCACATTCTTGGATTTCTGGTGGAGACCATTTCTAGGTCAAAAATCTGTAGGTGTTAGCCTTCGGTATTATTGAAAATGGTCGTTCATGGCTATTTTCGACAAAAATGGGGGTTGTGTGGCCATTGATCATCGACCAGACGCTCATACACCTCACCCCACATATGTTTCCTTGTCGTAGATCACATTCTTGGATTTCTGGTGGAGACCATTTCTTGGTCAAAAATCCGTAGGTGTTAGCCTTCGATATTATTGAAAATGGTCGTTCATGGCTATTTTTGACAAAAATGCGGGTTGTGTGGCCATTGATCGTCGACCAGAGGCTCATACACCTCACCCCACATATGTTTCCTTGCCATAGATCACATTCTTGGATTTCTGGTGGAGACCATTTCTTGGTCAAAAATCCGTAGGTGTTAGCCTTCGGTATTATTGAAAATGGTCGTTCATGGCTATTTTCGACAAAGATGGGGGTTGTGTGGCCATTGATCATCGACTAGAGGCTCATACACCTTCATTCATGGCTATTTTCGACAAAAATGGGGGTTGTGTGGCCATTGATCATCGACCAGAGGCTCATACACCAATCCCCACATATGTTTCCTTGCCATAGATCACATTCTTGGATTTCTGGTGGAGACCATTTCTTGGTCAAAAATCCATAGGTGTTAGCCTTCGGTATTATTGAAAATGGTCGTTCATGGCTATTTTCATAAAAAATGGGGGTTGTGTGGCCATTGATCATCGACCAGAGGCTCATACACCTCACCCCACATATGTTTCCTTGCCATAGATCACATTCTTGGATTTCTGGTGGAGACCATTTCTTGGTCAAAAATCCGTAGGTGTTAGCCTTCGGTATTATTGAAAATGGTCGTTCATGGCTATTTTTGGCAAAAATGGGGGTTGTGTGGCCATTGATCGTCGACCAGAGGCTCATACACCTCACCCCACATATGTTTCCTTGACATAGATCACATTCTTGGATTTCTGGTGGAGACCATTTCTTGGTCAAAAATCCATACGTGTTAGCCTTTGGTATTTTTGAAAATGGTCGCTCATGGCTATTTTCAAGGTCGCTCATGGCTATTTTCAAGGTCGCTCATGGCTATTTTCATAAATACCGAAGGCTAACACCTACGGATCTTTGACCAAGAAATGGGGGTTGTGTGGCCATTGATCATCGACTCGAGGCTCATACACCTCACCCCACATATGTTTCCTTGCCATAGATCACATTCTTGGATTTCTGGTGGAGACCATTTCTTGGTCAAAACCTCACCCCACATATGTTTCCTTGCCATAGATTACATTCTTGGATTTCTGGTGGAGACCATTTCTTGGTCAAAATCTGTAGGTGCTAGCCTTCGGTATTATTGAAAATGGTCGTTCATGGCTATTTTCGACAAAAATGGGGGTTGTGTGGCCATTGATCATCGACCAGAGGCTCATACACCTCACCCCACATATGTTTCCTTGCCATAGATCACATTCTTGGATTTCTGGTGGAGACCATTTCTTGGTTAAAAACTCGTACGTGTTAGCCTCTAATATTATTGAAAATGGTTGTTCATGGCTATTTTCGACAAAAATGGGGGTTGTGTGGCCATTGATCATCGACCAGAGGCTCATACACCTCACCCCACATATGTTTCCTTGCCATAGATCACATTCTTGGATTTCTGGTGGAGACCATTACTTGGTCAAAAATCCGTACGTGTTAGCCTTCGGTATTATTGAAAATGGTCGTTCATGGCTATTTTCGACAAAAATGGGGGTTGTGTAGCCATTGATCATCGACTAGAGGCTTGTACACTTCACCCCACATATGTTTTCTTGCCATAGATCAGAATCTTGGATTTCTCGTGGAGACCATTTGTTGGTCAAAAATTCGTAGGTGTTAGCCTTCGGTATTATTGAAAATGGTCGTTCATGGCTATTTTCGACAAAAATGGGGGTTGTGTGGCCATTGATCTTCGACCAGAGGCTCATACACCTCACTACACATATGTTTCCTTGTCGTAGATCACATTCTTGGATTTCTGGTGGAGACCATTTCTTGGTCAAAAATCCGTAGGTGTTAGCCTTCGATATTATTGAAAATGGTCATTCATGGCTATTTTCGGCAAAATGGGGGTTGTGTGGCCATTGATCGTCGACCAGAGGCTCATACACCTCACCCCACATATGTTTCCTTGTCGTAGATCACATTCTTGGATTTCTGGTGGAGACCATTTCTTGGTCAAAAATCCGTAGGTGTTAGCCTTCGATATTATTGAAAATGGTCATTCATGGCTATTTTCGGCAAAATGGGGGTTGTGTGGCCATTGATCGTCGACCAGAGGCTCATACACCTCACCCCACATATGTTTCCTTGCCATAGATCACATTCTTGGATTTCTGGTGGAGACCATTTCTTGGTCAAAAATCCGTAGGTGTTAGCCTTCGATATTATTGAAAATGGTCGTTCATGGCTATTTTCGAAAAAATGGGGGTTGTGTGGCCATTGATCATCGACCAGAGGCTCATACACCTCACCCCACATATGTTTCCTTGCCATAGATCACATTCTTGGATTTCTGGTGGAGACCATTTCTTGGTCAAAAATCCATACGTGTTAGCCTTCGGTATTATTGAAAATGGTCGTTCATGGCTATTTTCGACAAAAATGGGGGTTGTGTGGCCATTGATCATCGACCAGAGGCTCGTACACTTCACCCCACATATGTTTTCTTGCCATAGATCAGAATCTTGGATTTCTCGTGGAGACCATTTGTTGGTCAAAAATTCGTAGGTGTTAGCCTTCGGTATTATTGAAAATGGTCGTTCATGGCTATTTTCGACAAAAATGGGGGTTGTGTGGCCATTGATCATCGACCAGACGCTCATACACCTCACCCCACATATGTTTCCTTGCCATAGATCACATTCTTGGATTTCAGGTGGAGACCATTTCTTGGTCAAAAATCCGTAGGTGTTAGCCTTCGATATTATTGAAAATGGTCATTCATGGCTATTTTTGACAAAAATGGGGGTTGTGTGGCCATTGATCTTCCACCAGAGGCTCATACACCTCACCCCACATATGTTTCCTTGCCATAGATCACATTCTTGGATTTCTGGTGGAGACCATTTCTTGGTCAAAAATTCGTAGGTGTTAGCCTTCGGTATTATTGTAAATGGTCATTCTATGGCAAGGAAACATATGTGGGTTGAAGTGTATGAGCGTCTGGTCGATGATCAATGGCCACACAACCCCCATTTTTGCCGAAAATAGCCATGAGCGACCATTTTCAATAATACTAGAGGCTAAGACCTACGGATTTTTGCCCATGAAATGGTCTCCACCAGAAATCCAAGAATGTGATCTATGGCAAGGAAACATATGTGGGGTGAGGTGTATGAGCCTCTGGTCGACGATCAATGGCCACACAACCCCCATTTTGCCGAAAATAGCCATGAATGACCATTTTCAATAATATCGAAGGCTAACACCTACGGATTTTTGACCAAGAAATGGTCTCCACCAGAAATCCAAGAATGTGATCTACGACAAGGAAACATATGTGGGGTGAGGTGTATGAGCCTCTGGTCGACGATCAATGGCCACACAACCCCCATTTTGCCGAAAATAGCCATGAATGACCATTTTCAATAATATCGAAGGCTAACACCTACGGATTTTTGACCAAGAAATGGTCTCCACCAGAAATCCAAGAATGTGATCTATGGCAAGGAAACATATGTGGGGTGAGGTGTACGAGCATCTGGTCGATGATCAATGGCCACACAACCCCCATTTTTGTCAAAAATTGCCATGAACGACTATTTTCAATAATACCGAAGGCTAACACCTACGGATTTTTCACCAAGAAATGGTCTCCACCAGAAATCCAAGAATGTGATCTACGACAAGGAAACATATGTGGGGTGAGGTGTATGAGCCTCTGGTCGACGATCAATGGCCACACAACCCCCATTTTGCCGAAAATAGCCATGAATGACCATTTTCAATAATACCGAAGGCTAACACCTACAGATTTTTGACCAAGAAATGGTCTCCACCAGAAATCCAAGAATGTGATCTATGGCAAGGAAACATATGTGGGGTGAGGTGTACGAGCATCTGGTCGATGATCAATGGCCACACAACCCCCATTTTTGTCAAAAATTGCCATGAACGACTATTTTCAATAATACCGAAGGCTAACACCTACGGATTTCTGACTAAGAAATCGTCTCCACCAGAAATCCAAAAATGTGATATATGGCAAGGAAACATATGTGGGGTGAGGTGTACGAGACTCTGGTCGATGATCAATGGCCACACAACCCCCATTTTTGTCGAAAATAGCCATGAACGACATTTTCAATAATACCAAATGCTAACACCTACGGATTTTTGACCAAAAATGGTCTCCACCAGAAATCCAAGAATGTGATCTATGGCAAGGAAACATATGTGGGGTGAGGTGTACGAGCCTCTGGTCGATGATCAATGGCCACACAACCCCCTTTTTTGTCGAAAATAGCCATGAACGACCATTTTCAAAAATACCGAAGACTAACACCTACAGATTTTTGACCAAGAAATGGTCTCCACCAGAAATCCAAGAATGTGATCTATGGCAAGGAAACATATGTGGTTGAGGTGTACGAGCCTCTGGTCGATGATCAATGGCCACACAACCCACATTTTTGTCGAAAATAGCCATGAACGACCATTTTCAATAATACCGAAGGCTAACACGTACGAGTTTTTGACCAAGAAATGGTCTCCACCAGAAATCCAAGAATGTGATCTATGGCAAGGAAACATATGTGGGGTGAGGTTTATGAGCCTCTAGTCGATGATACATGGCCACACAACCCCCATTTTTTATGAAAATAGCCATGAGCGACCTTGAAAATAGCCATGAGCGACCATTTTCAATAATACTAGAGGCTAACACCTACGGATTTTAGACCAAGAAATGGTCTCCACCAGAAATCCAAGAATGTGATCTATGGCAAGGAAACATATGTGGGTGTCGAAAATAGCCATGAACGACCATTTTCAATAATACCGAAGGCTAACACCTACGGATTTTTGACCAAGAAATGGTCTCCACCAGAAATCCAAGAATGTAATCTATGGCAAGGAAACATATGTGGGGTGAGGTTTATGAGCCTCTAGTCGATGATAAATGGCCACACAACCCCCATTTTTTATGAAAATAGCATTGAGCGACCATTTTCAATAATACTAGAGGCTAAGACCTACGGATTTTTGACCAAGAAATGGTTGAAAGGGAATTAGGCTTACACCTAGTTCCTATATAATTTTGGTGGTTGAATTGCCCAACACAAACAATTGGACTGACTAGTTTTGCTCTAGATTATATGTTCTACAGGTGCCAAAGGTTCATCTATAACCATACTAAATCGACTGTCCGAAATACCGTAGATTATTCCGGACAGGAGAAGCTTTTTGGAAAAACAGGCCAAGCGCGGACTGTCCGGGCCCTTGCGGCGGACCGTCCGCGACACAAGGATGTCACTCGGCCAGAACCAATGCAAAAATCGAAGTCTACACTATGGACTGTCCGGAGGAAAAGCAAAGACCGTCCGAGCCCTTGCGCGGACCGTCCGGCCTCTGGCGCGGACCGTCCGGTAGGTGAGAAACCGAAAAACCCGAAGGTGACGGGTTCGGAGAAATGAATTATAGCGGGTTCGCGGACCGTCCGGGCCAGGATCGGGGACCGTCCGCGACTGGGTCTGTCTTACATCTGACAACGCATTAAATGCAATATAGCCGTTGATATAGCCGTTACTGCTGACCGTTGCATTTTCAGCCGTTGATCTACTGGGGCGGACCGTCCGGACCTGGCACGCGGACCGTCCGCGCTCAGCAGAATGGAGCAACGGCTAGGAAGTGGTTGGTGGCTATAAATACAACCCCAACCACCTCCATTCACTTCATCCAAGCATTCCAACCTTCAACATTCAATACAAGAGCTAGCATTCCATTCCAAGACACATTCAAAGCCTCCATCTCTCCAAGTTTCACAATTGAGAAAAGAGATCATTAGTGATTAGTGACTTGAGAGAGAAAGTGATCCGTGTGTTATTCGTCGCTCTTGTCGCTTGGCCTTTTTGCAATCGTGCTTTCTTGATTCTTTCATTACGATCAAGCACTCACTTGTAATCGAGGCAAGAGGCACCAATTGTGTGGTGGCCCTTGTGGGAACTTTGTGTTCCAAGTGATTGAGAAGAGAAAGCTCACTCGATCCGTGGGATCGTTTGAGAGAGGGAAGGGTTGAAAGAGACCCGGCCTTTGTGGCCTCCTCAACGGGGAGTAGGTTTGCAAGAACCGAACCTCGGTAAAACAAATCCGCGTGTCACACTCTTCATTTGCTTGCGATTTGTTTTCCACCCTCTCTCGCGGACTCGTTTCTTTATTACTAACGCTAACCCGGCTTGTAGTTGTGTTTATATTTGTAAATTTCAGTTTCGCCCTATTCACCCCCCCTCTAGGCGACTTTCAATTGGTATCAAAGCTCTGTGCTTCATTAGAGCCTAACCGCTCGAAGTGATGTCGGGAGATCACGCCAAGAAGGAGATGGAGACCGGCGAAAAGCCCACTACAAGCCACGGGAGCACTTCATCGGAAGAGTCCCGCACCAAAAGGAGGGAGAAGAAGAAGAGCTCCTCCAACAAAGGGAAGGAGAAGAAATCTTCTTCTCACCACAAAGAGAAGAAGGAAAAATCTTCTTCCCACAAGCCGCATCGAAGCGGGGACAAGCAAAAGAGGATGAGGAAAGTGGTCTACTACGAGACCGACACTTCATCAACATCAACCTCCGACTCCGATGCGCCCTCCGTAACTTCTAAACGCCAAGAGCGTAAGAAGTTTAGTAAGATCCCCCTACACTATTCTCGCATTTCTAAACATGCACCTCTACTTTCCGTCCCATTAGGCAAACCACCAACTTTTGATGGTGAAGATTATGCTAGGTGGAGTGATTTAATGAGATTTCATCTAACCTCACTCCACAAAAGTATATGGGATGTTGTTGAGTTTGGTGCATAGGTACCGTCAGTAGGGGATAAAGACTATGACGAGGATGAGGTGGCCCAAATCGAGCACTTCAACTCTCAAGCGACAACAATACTCCTCGCCTCTTTGCGTAGAGAGGAGTATAACAAAGTTCAAGGGTTGAAGAGCGCCAAGGAGGTTTGGGATGTGCTCAAAACCGCGCACGAGGGAGACGAGCTCACCAAGATCACCAAGCGGGAAACGATCGAGGGGGAGCTCGGTCGGTTCTGGCTTCGCAAAGGGGAGGAGCCACAACATATGTACAACCGGCTCAAGACCTTGGTGAACCAAGTGCGCAACCTCGGGAGCGTAAAGTGGGATGACCACGAGGTGGTTAAGGTTATTCTAAGATCTCTTATTTTCCTTAACCCTGCTCAAGTTCAATTAATTCATGGTAATCGTAGATATACTAAAATGACCCCCGAGGAAGTTATCGGGCATTTTGTAAGTTTTTAGTGCATGGTCGAAGGCTCAAGGAAGATCAACGAGCTTGATGATCCATCTACATCCGAAGCTCAACCCGTCGCATTCAAAGCGACGGAAGAAAAGAAGGAGGAGTCTACACCAAATCGACAACCAATAGACGCCTCCAAGCTTGACAATGAAGAAATGGCGCTAGTCATCAAGAGCTTCCGCCAAATCCTCAAACAGAGGAGGGGGAAAGACTACAAGTCCCGCTCCAAGAAGGTTTGCTACAAATGTGGTAAGCCTAGTCATTTTATTGCTAAATGTCCTATATCAAGTGACAGTGACCGAGGCAACGACAAGAAAGGGAGAAGAAAGGAGAAGAAGAGGTACTACAAGAAGAAGGGCGGAGATGCCCATGTTTGTCGGGAGTGGGATTCCGACGAAAGCTCAAGCGACTCCTCCGACGACGAGGACGCCACCAACATCGCCGTCACCAAGGGACTTCTCTTCCCAAACGTCGGCCACAAGTGCCTCATGGCAAAGGACGGCAAAAAGAAGGTAAAATCCAAATCATCCACTAAATATGAGTCTTCTAGTGATAATAATGCTAGTGATGAGGAGGATAACTTGCGCTCTCTTTTTGCCAACCTCAACATGCAACAAAAAGAAAAACTTAATGAATTTATTAGTGCCATTCATGAAAAGGATGATCTCTTGTACACCCAAGAGGACTTCCTTATTAAAGAAAATAAGAAGCATGTTAAGGTTAAAAATGCTTATGCTCTAGAAGTAGAAAAATGTGAAAAATTATCTAGTGAGCTAAGCACTTGCCGTGAGATGATTGACAACCTTAGGAATGAAAATGCTAGTTTAAATAAGGTTGATTCACATGTTTGCAATGTTTCAATTCCCAATCCTAGAGATAATAATGATGATTTGCTTGCTAGGATTGATGAATTAAACATTTCCCTTGCTAGCCTTAGAGATGAAAATAAAAAATTGCTTGCTAAGGCTAAAGATTTTGATGTTTGCAAAATTACAATTTCCGATCTTAGAGATAAGAATGATATACTTCATGCTAAGATTGTTGAACTTAATTCTTGCAAACCCTCTACATCTACCATTGAGCATGTCACTATTTGCACTAGATGTAGAGATATTGATGTAGATGCTATTCATGATCACATGATTTTAATTAAACAACAAAATGATCATATAGCTAAATTAGATGCTAAAATTGCCGAGCACAACCTAGAAAATGAGAAATTTAAATTTGCTCGTAGCATGCTTTATAATGGGAGACGCCCTGGCATCAAGGATGGCATTGGCTTCCAAAGGGGAGACAATGTCAAACTTAATGCCCCTCCTAAAAGATTGTCCAATTTTGTTAAGGGCAAGGCTCCCATGCCTCAGGATAACGAGGGTTACATTTTATACCCTGCCGGTTATCCCGAGGACAAAATTAGAAAAATTCATTCTAGGAAGTCTCACTCTGGTTCTAACCATGCTTTTATGTATAAGAGTGAGACATCTAGCTCTAGGAAACCAACCCGTGCTAGGTTGTCTAGAAAGAAAACTCCTAGTGCATCAAATGATCAAAACATTTCCTTTAAAACTTTTGATGCATCTTATGTTTTAACTGACAAATCCGGCAAGGTAGTTGCCAAATATGTTGGGGGCAAGCACAAGGGGTCAAAGACTTGTGTTTGGGTACCCAAAGTTCTTGTGTCTAATGCCAAAGGACCCAAAACCATTTGGGTACCTAAAGTCAAGAACTAAACTTGTTTTGTAGGTTTATGCATCCGGGGGCTCAAGTTGGATACTCGACAGCGGGTGCACGAACCACATGACAGGGGAGAAGAAAATGTTCTCCTCCTATGAGAAAAACCAAGATCCCCAACGAGCTATCACATTCGGGGATGGAAATCAAGGTTTGGTCAAATGTTTGGGTAAAATTGCTATATCTCCGGACCATTCCATTTCCAATGTTTTTCTTGTTGATTCCTTAGATTACAACTTGCTTTCTGTTTCCCAATTATGTCAAATGGGCTACAACTGTCTATTCACTGATATAGGTGTCACTGTCTTTAGAAGAAGTGATGATTCAATAGCATTTAAAGGAGTGTTAGAAGGGTCAGCTATACTTGGTAGATTTTGATAGAGCTGAACTCGACACTTGCTTAATTGCTAAGACTAACATGGGTTGGCTCTGGCACCGCCGACTAGCTCATGTTGGGATGAAGAATCTTCATAAGCTTCTAAAGGGAGAACACATTTTAGGACTAACAAATGTTCATTTTGAGAAAGATAGGATTTGTAGCGCATGCCAAGCAGGAAAGCAAGTTGGCTCTCATCATCCGCATAAGAACATAATGACGACCGACAGGCCACTGGAGCTCCTGCACATGGATCTATTCGGCCCAATAGCCTACATAAGCATCGGCGGGAGTAAGTACTGTCTAGTTATTGTGGATGATTATTCTCGCTTCACTTGGGTATTCTTTTTACAGGAAAAATCTCAAACCCAAGAAACCTTAAAGGGATTCTTGAGACGGGCTCAAAATGAGTTCGGCTTAAGGATCAAGAAAATTAGAAGCGACAACGGGACGGAGTTCAAGAACTCTCAAATCGAAGGCTTCCTTGAGGAGGAGGGAATCAAGCATGAGTTCTCTTCTCCCTACACACCTCAACAAAATGGTGTAGTGGAGAGGAAGAATATAACTCTATTGGACATGGCAAGGACCATGCTTGATGAGTACAAGACTTCAGATCGGTTTTGGGCCGAAGCGGTCAACACCGCTTGCTACGCCATCAACCGGTTATATCTTCACCGAATCCTCAAGAAGACATCGTATGAACTCCTAACCGGTAAAAAGCCCAACATTTCATATTTTAGAGTCTTTGGTAGCAAATGCTTTATTCTAGTTAAAAGAGGTAGAAAATCTAAATTTGCTCCTAAGACTGTAGAAGGCTTTTTACTTGGTTATGACTCAAACACAAGGGCATATAGGGTCTTTAACAAGTCCACCGGACTAGTTGAAGTCTCATGTGACGTTGTGTTTAATGAAACTAACGGCTCTTAAGTAGAGCATGTTGATCTTGATGAGATAGGTGATGACGAGGCTCCGTGCATCTCGTTAAGGAACATGTCCATCGGGGATGTGTGTCCTAAGGAATCCAAACAGCCTCCAAACACACAAGATCAACCATCCTCCTCCACGCAAGCATCTCCACCAACTCAAAATGAGGATGAAGCTCAAGTTGATGAAGTAGAAGATCAAGCAAATGAGCCACCTCAAGATGATGGCAATGATCAAGGGGGAGATGCAAATGAGGAAGACAAGGAGGATGAAGAGCAAAGGCCGCCACACCCAAGAGTCCACCAAGCAATCCAACGAGATCACCCCGTCGACACCATCCTCGGCGACATTCATAAGGGGGTAACCACTAGATCTCGTGTTGCACACTTTTGCGAACATTACTCGTTTGTTTCCTCTATTGAGCCACACAGGGTAGAGGAAGCACTTCAAGATTCGGATTGGGTGGTGGCAATGCAAGAGGAACTCAACAACTTCACTAGGAATGAGGTATGGCATTTAGTTCCACGTCCTAACCAAAATGTTGTAGGAACCAAATGGGTCTTCCGCAACAAGCAAGATGAGCATGGTGTGGTGACAAGGAACAAAGCTCGACTTATGGCCGAGGGATACTCCCAAGTCGAAGGTTTGGATTTCGGTGAAACCTATGCACCCGTAGCTAGGCTTGAGTCAATTCGAATATTATTGGCCTATGCTACTTACCATGGCTTTAAGCTTTATCAAATGGACGTGAAAAGTGCCTTCCTCAATGGACCAATCAAGGAAGAGGTCTATGTTGAGCAACCTCCCGGCTTTGAAGAGAGTGAGTATCCTAACCATGTCTATAAGCTCTCTAAGGCACTTTATGGGCTCAAGCAAGCCCCAAGAGCATGGTATGAATGCCTTAGAGATTTCCTTATTGCAAATGGCTTCAAAGTCGGAAAGGCCGATCCCACACTCTTTACTAAAACTCTTGAAAATGACTTGTGTGTATGCCAAATTTATGTTGATGATATTATATTTGGGTCTACTAATGAGTCTACATGTGAAGAGTTTAGTAGGATCATGACACAGAAGTTCGAGATGTCTATGATGGGGGAGTTGAAGTATTTTCTAGGATTCCAAGTCAAACAACTCCAAGAGGGCACCTTCATCAGCCAAACGAAGTACACTCAAGACATTCTAACCAAGTTTGGGATGAAGGATGCCAAACCCATCAAGACACCCATGGGAACTAATGGGCATCTCGACCTCGACACGGGAGGTAAGTCCGTGGATCAAAAGGTATACCGGTCTATGATAGGTTCTTTACTCTATTTATGTGCATCTCGACCGGATATTATGCTTTCCGTATGCATGTGTGCAAGATTCCAAGCCGACCCTAAGGAAGCTCACCTTACGGCCGTAAAACGAATCTTGAGATATTTGGCTTATACTCCTAAGTTTGGGCTTTGGTATCCTTGGGGATCCACATTTGATTTGATTGGTTATTCGGATGCCGATTGGGCGGGGTGTAAAATCAATAGGAAGAGCACATCGGGGACTTGCCAGTTCTTGGGAAGATCCTTGGTGTCTTGGGCTTCAAAGAAGCAAAATTCGGTCGCTCTTTCCACCGCCGAAGCCGAGTATATTGCCGCAGGCCATTGTTGCGCGCAATTGCTTTGGATGAGGCAAACCCTGCGGGACTACGGTTACAAATTAACCAAAGTTCCTTTGCTATGTGATAATGAGAGTGCAATCAAAATGGCCGACAATCCCGTCGAGCATAGCCGCACTAAACACATAGCCATTCGGTATCACTTTTTGAGGGATCACCAACAAAAGGGAGATATCGAGATTTCTTACATTAATACTAAAGATCAATTAGCCGATATCTTTACCAAGCCTCTTGATGAACAATCTTTTAACAAACTTAGGCATGAGCTCAATATTCTTGATTCGCGCAATTTCTTTTGCTAGCTTGCACATATAGCTCATTTTATATACCTTTGATCATGTCTCTTTCATATGCTATGACTAATGTGTTTTCAAGTCTATTTCAAACCAAGTCATAGGTGTATTGAAAGGGAATTGGAGTCTTCGGCGAAGACAAAGGCTTCCACTACGTAACTCATCCTTCGCCGTCGCTCCAAGCAACTCTCCGTTCAAGGGGGAGAAAACTTGAGCACCAAGCAAAAGGACTTCGTCTTTGGTATAATCTTAACTCATTTATTTATGACCAAAGGGGAAGAAAGCACTTCGAGGGCTCTAATGATTCCGTTTTTGGCGATTCATGCCAAAGGGGGAGAAAGTAAGAGCCCAAAGCAAAAGGACCGCACCACCACCAATTTCAAAAACTTAACTTAAGTGTTGAATATTTTCAATTGGTATCCTATTGTGTTCAAAAGGGGGAGAAAGTAGTATTTCAAAATGATACATCAAAACCCTCTTGAACACTAAGAGGAGAATCTCATTTAGGGGGAGTTTTGTTTAGTCAAAGGAAAAGCATTTGAAACAGGGGGAGAAAATTTCAAATCTTGAAAATGCTTCTCAAAATCTTATTCATTTGCCTTTGACTATTTGCAAAAGAACTTTGAAAAGATTTACAAAAGATTTTGCAAAAACAAAACATGTGGTGCAAGCGTGGTCCAAAATGTTAAAAATGAAGAAACAATCCATGCATATCTTGTAAGCATTTATATTGGCTCAATTCCAAGCAACCTTTGCACTTACATTATGCAAACTAGTTCAATTATGCACTTCTACATTTGCTTTGGTTTGTGTTGGCATCAATCACCAAAAAGGGGGAGATTGAAAGGGAATTAGGCTTACACCTAGTTCCTATATAATTTTGGTGGTTGAATTGCCCAACACAAACAATTGGACTGACTAGTTTTGCTCTAGATTATATGTTCTACAGGTGCCAAAGGTTCATCTATAACCATACTAAATCGACTGTCCGAAATACCGTAGATTATTCCGGACAGGAGAAGCTTTTTGGAAAAACAGGCCAAGCGCGGACTGTCCGGGCCCTTGCGGCGGACCGTCCGCGACACAAGGATGTCACTCGGCCAGAACCAATGCAAAAATCGAAGTCTACAGTATGGACTGTCCGGAGGAAAAGCAAAGACCGTCCGAGCCCTTGCGCGGACCGTCCGGCCTCTGGCGCGGACCGTCCGGTAGGTGAGAAACCGAAAAACCCGAAGGTGACGGGTTCGGAGAAATGAATTATAGCGGGTTCGCGGACCGTCCGAGCCAGGATCGCGGACCATCCGCGACTGGGTCTGTCTGACATCTGACAACGCATTAAATGCAATATAGCCGTTGATATAGCCGTTACTGCTGACCGTTGCATTTTCAGCCGTTGATCTACTAGGGCGGACCGTCCGGACCTGGCACGCGGACCGTCCGCGCTCAGCAGAATGGAGCAACGGCTAGGAAGTGGTTGGTGGCTATAAATACAACCCCAACCACCTCCATTCACTTCATCCAAGCATTCCAACCTTCAACATTCAATACAAGAGCTAGCATTCCATTCCAAGACACATTCAAAGCCTCCATCTCTCCAAGTTTCACAATTGAGAAAAGAGATCATTAGTGATTAGTGACTTGAGAGAGAAAGTGATCCGTGTGTTATTCGTCGCTCTTGTCGCTTGGCCTTTTTGCAATCGTGCTTTCTTGATTCTTTCATTACGATCAAGCACTCACTTGTAATCGAGGCAAGAGGCACCAATTGTGTGGTGGCCCTTGTGGGAACTTTGTGTTCCAAGTGATTGAGAAGAGAAAGCTCACTCGATCCGTGGGATCGTTTGAGAGAGGGAAGGGTTGAAAGAGACCCGGCCTTTGTGGCCTCCTCAACGGGGAGTAGGTTTGCAAGAACCGAACCTCGGTAAAACAAATCCGTGTGTCACACTCTTCATTTGCTTGCAATTTGTTTTCCACCCTCTCTCGCGGACTCGTTTCTTTATTACTAACGCTAACCCGGCTTGTAGTTGTGTTTATATTTGTAAATTTCAGTTTCACCCTATTCACCCCCCTCTAGGCGACTTTCAATTGGTATCAAAGCTCGGTGCTTCATTAGAGCCTAACCGCTCGAAGTGATGTCGGGAGATCACGCCAAGAAGGAGATGGAGACCGGCGAAAAGCCCACTACAAGCCACGGGAGCACTTCATCGGAAGAGTCCCGCACCAAAAGGAGGGAGAAGAAGAAGAGCTCCTCCAACAAAGGGAAGGAGAAGAAATCTTCTTCTCACCACAAAGAGAAGAAGGAAAAATCTTCTTCCCACAAGCCGCATCGAAGCGGGGACAAGCAAAAGAGGATGAGGAAAGTGGTCTACTACGAGACCGACACTTCATCAACATCAACCTCCGACTCCGATGCGCCCTCCGTAACTTCTAAACGCCAAGAGCGTAAGAAGTTTAGTAAGATCCCCCTACACTATTCTCGCATTTCTAAACATGCACCTCTACTTTCCGTCCCATTAGGCAAACCACCAACTTTTGATGGTGAAGATTATGCTAGGTGGAGTGATTTAATGAGATTTCATCTAACCTCACTCCACAAAAGTATATGAGATGTTGTTGAGTTTGGTGCATAGGTACCGTCAGTAGGGGATAAAGACTATGACGAGGATGAGGTGGCCCAAATCGAGCACTTCAACTCTCAAGCGACAACAATACTCCTCGCCTCTTTGAGTAGAGAGGAGTATAACAAAGTTCAAGGGTTGAAGAGCGCCAAGGAGGTTTGGGATGTGCTCAAAACCGCGCACGAGGGAGACGAGCTCACCAAGATCACCAAGCGGGAAACGATCGAGGGGGAGCTCGGTCGGTTCTGGCTTCGCAAAGGGGAGGAGCCACAACATATGTACAACCGGCTCAAGACCTTGGTGAACCAAGTGCGCAACCTCGGGAGCGTAAAGTGGGATGACCACGAGGTGGTTAAGGTTATTCTAAGATCTCTTATTTTCCTTAACCCTGCTCAAGTTCAATTAATTCATGGTAATCGTAGATATACTAAAATGACCCCCGAGGAAGTTATCGGGCATTTTGTAAGTTTTGAGTGCATGGTCGAAGGCTCAAGGAAGATCAACGAGCTTGATGATCCATCTACATCCGAAGCTCAACCCGTCGCATTCAAAGCGACGGAAGAAAAGAAGGAGGAGTCTACACCAAATCGACAACCAATAGACGCCTCCAAGCTTGACAATGAAGAAATGGCGCTAGTCATCAAGAGCTTCCGCCAAATCCTCAAACAGAGGAGGGGGAAAGACTACAAGTCCCGCTCCAAGAAGGTTTGCTACAAATGTGGTAAGCCCGGTCATTTTATTGCTAAATGTCCTATATCAAGTGACAGTGACCGAGGCAATGACAAGAAAGGGAGAAGAAAGGAGAAGAAGAGGTACTACAAGAAGAAGGGCGGAGATGCCCATGTTTGTCGGGAGTGGGATTCCGACGAAAGCTCAAGCGACTCCTCCGACGACGAGGACGCCGCCAACATCGCCGTCACCAAGGGACTTCTCTTCCCAAACGTCGGCCACAAGTGCCTCATGGCAAAGGACGGCAAAAAGAAGGTAAAATCCAAATCATCCACTAAATATGAGTCTTCTAGTGATGATAATGCTAGTGATGAGGAGGATAACTTGCGCTCTCTTTTTGCCAACCTCAACATGCAACAAAAAGAAAAACTTAATGAATTTATTAGTGCCATTCATGAAAAGGATGATCTCTTGGACACCCAAGAGTACTTCCTTATTAAAGAAAATAAGAAGCATGTTAAGGTTAAAAATGCTTATGCTCTAGAAGTAGAAAAATGTGAAAAATTATCTAGTGAGCTAAGCACTTGCCGTGAGATGATTGACAACCTTAGGAATGAAAATGCTAGTTTAAATAAGGTTGATTCACATGTTTGCAATGTTTCAATTCCCAATCCTAGAGATAATAATGATGATTTGCTTGCTAGGATTGATGAATTAAACATTTCCCTTGCTAGCCTTAGAGATGAAAATAAAAAATTGCTTGCTAAGGCTAAAGATTTTGATGTTTGCAAAATTACAATTTCCGATCTTAGAGATAAGAATGATATACTTCATGCTAAGATTGTTGAACTTAATTCTTGCAAACCCTCTACATCTACCATTGAGCATGTCACTATTTGCACTAGATGTAGAGATATTGATGTAGATGCTATTCATGATTACATGATTTTAATTAAACAACAAAATGATCATATAGCTAAATTAGATGCTAAAATTGCCGAGCACAACCTAGAAAATGAGAAATTTAAATTTGCTCGTAGCATGCTTTATAATGGGAGACGCCCTGGCATCAAGGATGGCATTGGCTTCCAAAGGGGAGACAATGTCAAACTTAATGCCCCTCCTAAAAGATTGTCCAATTTTGTTAAGGGCAAGGCTCCCATGCCTCAGGATAACGAGGGTTACATTTTATACCCTGCCGGTTATCCCGAGGACAAAATTAGAAAAATTCATTCTAGGAAGTCTCACTCTGGTTCTAACCATGCTTTTATGTATAAGAGTGAGACATCTAGCTCTAGGCAACCAACCCGTGCTAGGTTGTCTAGAAAGAAAACTCCTAGTGCATCAAATGATCAAAACATTTCCTTTAAAACTTTTGATGCATCTTATGTTTTAACTAACAAATCCGGCAAGGTAGTTGCCAAATATGTTGGGGGCAAGCACAAGGGGTCAAAGACTTGTGTTTGGGTACCCAAAGTTCTTGTGTCTAATGCCAAAGGACCCAAAACCATTTGGGTACCTAAAGTCAAGAACTAAATGTGTTTTGTAGGTTTATGCATCCGGGGGCTCAAGTTGGATACTCGACAGCGGGTGCACGAACCACATGACAGGGGAGAAGAAAATGTTCTCCTCCTATGAGAAAAACCAAGATCCCCAACGAGCTATCACATTCGGGGATGGAAATCAAGGTTTGGTCAAAGGTTTGGGTAAAATTGCTATATCTCCGGACCATTCCATTTCCAATGTTTTTCTTGTTGATTCCTTAGATTACAACTTGCTTTCTGTTTCCCAATTATGTCAAATGGGCTACAACTGTCTATTCACTGATATAGGTGTCACTGTCTTTAGAAGAAGTGATGATTCAATAGCATTTAAAGGAGTGTTAGAAGGGTCAGCTATACTTGGTAGATTTTGATAGAGCTGAACTCGACACTTGCTTAATTGCTAAGACTAACATGGGTTGGCTCTGGCACCGCCGACTAGCTCATGTTGGGATGAAGAATCTTCATAAGCTTCTAAAGGGAGAACACATTTTAGGACTAACAAATGTTCATTTTGAGAAAGATAGGATTTGTAGCGCATGCCAAGCAGGAAAGCAAGTTGGCTCTCATCATCCGCATAAGAACATAATGACGACCGACAGGCCACTGGAGCTCCTGCACATGGATCTATTCGGCCCAATAGCCTACATAAGCATCGGCGGGAGTAAGTACTGTCTAGTTATTGTGGATGATTATTCTCGCTTCACTTGGGTATTCTTTTTACAGGAAAAATCTCAAACCCAAGAAACCTTAAAGGGATTCTTGAGACGGGCTCAAAATGAGTTCGGCTTAAGGATCAAGAAAATTAGAAGCGACAACGGGACGGAGTTCAAGAACTCTCAAATCGAAGGCTTCCTTGAGGAGGAGGGAATCAAGCATGAGTTCTCTTCTCCCTACACACCTCAACAAAATGGTGTAGTGGAGAGGAAGAATAGAACTCTATTGGACATGGCAAGGACCATGCTTGATGAGTACAAGACTTCAGATCGGTTTTGGGCCGAGGCGGTCAACACCGCTTGCTACGCCATCAACCGGTTATATCTTCACCGAATCCTCAAGAAGACATCATATGAACTCCTAACCGGTAAAAAGCCCAACATTTCATATTTTAGAGTCTTTGGTAGCAAATGCTTTATTCTAGTTAAAAGAGGTAGAAAATCTAAATTTGCTCCTAAGACTGTAGAAGGCTTTTTACTTGGTTATGACTCAAACACAAGGGCATATAGGGTCTTTAACAAGTCCACCGGACTAGTTGAAGTCTCATGTGACGTTGTGTTTGATGAAACAAACGGCTCTCAAGTAGAGCATGTTGATCTTGATGAGATAGGTGATGACGAGGCTCCGTGCATCGCGTTAAGGAACATGTCCATCGGGGATGTGTGTCCTAAGGAATCCAAAGAGCCTCCAAACACACAAGATCAACCATCCTCCTCCACGCAAGCATCTCCACCAACTCAAAATGAGGATGAAGCTCAAGTTGATGAAGTAGAAGATCAAGCAAATGAGCCACCTCAAGATGATGGCAATGATCAAGGGGGAGATGCAAATGAGGAAGACAAGGAGGATGAAGAGCAAAGGCCGCCACACCCAAGAGTCCACCAAGCAATCCAACGAGATCACCCCGTCGACACCATCCTCGGCGACATTCATAAGGGGGTAACCACTAGATCTCGTGTTGCACACTTTTGCGAACATTACTCGTTTGTTTCCTCTATTGAGCCACACAGGGTAGAGGAAGCACTTCAAGATTCGGATTGGGTGGTGGCAATGCAAGAGGAACTCAACAACTTCACTAGGAATGAGGTATGGCATTTAGTTCCACGTCCTAACCAAAATGTTGTAGGAACCAAATGGGTCTTCCGCGACAAGCAAGATGAGCATGGTGTTGTGACAAGGAACAAAGCTCGACTTGTGGCCAAGGGATACTCCCAAGTCGAAGGTTTGGATTTCGGTGAAACCTATGCACCCGTAGCTAGGCTTGAGTCAATTCGAATATTATTGGCCTATGCTACTTACCATGGCTTTAAGCTTTATCAAATGGACGTGAAAAGTGCCTTCCTCAATGGACCAATCAAGGAAGAGGTCTATGTTGAGCAACCTCCCGGCTTTGAAGACAGTGAGTATCCTAACCATGTCTATAAGCTCTCTAAGGCGCTTTATGGGCTCAAGCAAGCCCCAAGAGCATGGTATGAATGCCTTAGAGATTTCCTTATTGCAAATGGCTTCAAAGTCGGAAAGGCCGATCCCACACTCTTTACTAAAACTCTTGAAAATGACTTGTTTGTATGCCAAATTTATGTTGATGATATTATATTTGGGTCTACTAATGAGTCTACATGTGAAGAGTTTAGTAGGATCATGACACAGAAGTTCGAGATGTCTATGATGGGGGAGTTGAAGTATTTTCTAGGATTCCAAGTCAAACAACTCCAAGAGGGCACCTTCATCAGCCAAACGAAGTACACTCAAGACATTCTAACCAAGTTTGGGATGAAGGATGCCAAACCCATCAAGACACCCATGGGAACTAATGGGCATCTCGACCTCGACACGGGAGGTAAGTCCGTGGATCAAAAGGTATACCGGTCGATGATAGGTTCTTTACTCTATTTATGTGCATCTCGACCGGATATTATGCTTTCCGTATGCATGTGTGCAAGATTCCAAGCCGACCCTAAGGAAGCTCACCTTACGGCCGTAAAACGAATCTTGAGATATTTGGCTTATACTCCTAAGTTTGGGCTTTGGTATCCTTGGGGATCCACATTTGATTTGATTGGTTATTCGGATGCCGATTGGGCGGGGTGTAAAATCAATAGGAAGAGCACATCGGGGACTTGCCAGTTCTTGGGAAGATCCTTGGTGTCTTGGGCTTCAAAGAAGCAAAATTCGGTCGCTCTTTCCACCGCCGAAGCCGAGTATATTGCCGCAGGCCATTGTTGCGCGCAATTGCTTTGGATGAGGCAAACCCTGCGGGACTACGGTTACAAATTAACCAAAGTTCCTTTGCTATGTGATAATGAGAGTGCAATCAAAATGGCCGACAATCCCGTCGAGCATAGCCGCACTAAACACATAGCCATTCGGTATCACTTTTTGAGGGATCACCAACAAAAGGGAGATATCGAGATTTCTTACATTAATACTAAAGATCAATTAGCCGATATCTTTACCAAGCCTCTTGATGAACAATCTTTTAACAAACTTAGGCATGAGCTCAATATTCTTGATTCGCGCAATTTCTTTTGCTAGCTTGCACATATAGCTCATTTTATATACCTTTGATCATGTCTCTTTCATATGCTATGACTAATGTGTTTTCAAGTCTATTTCAAACCAAGTCATAGGTGTATTGAAAGGGAATTGGAGTCTTCGGCGAAGACAAAGGCTTCCACTACGTAACTCATCCTTCGCCGTCGCTCCAAGCAACTCTCCGTTCAAGGGGGAGAAAACTTGAGCACCAAGCAAAAGGACTTCGTCTTTGGTATAATCTTAACTCATTTATTTATGACCAAAGGGGAAGAAAGCACTTCGAGGGCTCTAATGATTCCGTTTTTGGCGATTCATGCCAAAGGGGGAGAAAGTAAGAGCCCAAAGCAAAAGGACCGCACCACCACCAATTTCAAAAACTTAACTTAAGTGTTGAATATTTTCAATTGGTATCCTATTGTGTTCAAAAGGGGGAGAAAGTAGTATTTCAAAATGATACATCAAAACCCTCTTGAACACTAAGAGGAGAATCTCATTTAGGGGGAGTTTTGTTTAGTCAAAGGAAAAGCATTTGAAACAGGGGGAGAAAATTTCAAATCTTGAAAATGCTTCTCAAAATCTTATTCATTTGCCTTTGACTATTTGCAAAAGAACTTTGAAAAGATTTACAAAAGATTTTGCAAAAACAAAACATGTGGTGCAAGCGTGGTCCAAAATGTTAAAAATGAAGAAACAATCCATGCATATCTTGTAAGCATTTATATTGGCTCAATTCCAAGCAACCTTTGCACTTACATTATGCAAACTAGTTCAATTATGCACTTCCACATTTGCTTTGGTTTGTGTTGGCATCAATCACCAAAAAGGGGGAGATTGAAAGGGAATTAGGCTTACACCTAGTTCCTATATAATTTTGGTGGTTAAATTGCCCAACACAAACAATTGGACTGACTAGTTTTGCTCTAGATTATATGTTCTACAGGTGCCAAAGGTTCATCTATAACCATACTAAATCGACTGTCCGAAATACCGTAGATTATTCCGGACAGGAGAAGCTTTTTGGAAAAACAGGCCAAGTGCGGACTGTCCGGGCCCTTGCGGCGGACCGTCCGCGACACAAGGATGTCACTCGGCCAGAACCAATGCAAAAATCGAAGTCTACACTATGGACTGTCCGGAGGAAAAGCAAAGACCGTCCGAGCCCTTGCGCGGACCGTCCGGCCTCTGGCGCGGACCGTCCGGTAGGTGAGAAACCGAAAAACCCGAAGGTGACGGGTTCGGAGAAATGAATTATAGCGGGTTCGCGGACCGTCCAGGCCAGGATCGCGGACCGTCCGCGACTGGGTCTGTCTGACATCTGACAACGCATTAAATGCAATATAGCCGTTGATATAGCCATTACTGCTGACCGTTGCATTTTCAGCCGTTGATCTACTGGGGCGGACCGTCCGGACCTGGCACGCGGACCGTCCGCGCTCAGCAGAATGGAGCAACGGCTAGGAAGTGGTTGGTGGCTATAAATACAACCCCAACCACCTCCATTCACTTCATCCAAGCATTCCAACCTTCAACATTCAATACAAGAGCTAGCATTCCATTCCAAGACACATTCAAAGCCTCCATCTCTCCAAGTTTCACAATTGAGAAAAGAGATCATTAGTGATTAGTGACTTGAGAGAGAAAGTGATCCGTGTGTTATTCGTCGCTCTTGTCGCTTGGCCTTTTTGCAATCGTGCTTTCTTGATTCTTTCATTACGATCAAGCACTCACTTGTAATCGAGGCAAGAGGCACCAATTGTGTGGTGGCCCTTGTGGGAACTTTGTGTTCCAAGTGATTGAGAAGAGAAAGCTCACTCGATCCGTGGGATCGTTTGAGAGAGGGAAGGGTTGAAAGAGACCAGGCCTTTGTGGCCTCCTCAACGGGGAGTAGGTTTGCAAGAACCGAACCTCGGTAAAACAAATCCGCGTGTCACACTCTTCATTTGCTTGCGATTTGTTTTCCACCCTCTCTCGCGGACTCGTTTCTTTATTACTAACGCTAACCCGGCTTGTAGTTGTGTTTATATTTGTAAATTTCAGTTTCGCCCTATTCACCCCCCCTCTAGGCGACTTTCAATGGTCTCCACCAGAAATCCAAGAATGTGATCTATGGCAAGGAAACATATGTGGGGTGAGGTGTATGAGCCTCTGGTCGATGATCAATGGCCACACAACCCCCATTTTTGTCGAAAATAGCCATGAACGACCATTTTCAATAATATCGAAGGCTAACACCTACGAATTTTTTGACCAAGAAATGGTCTCCACCAGAAATCCAAGAATGTGATCTACGACAAGGAAACATATGTGGGGTGAGGTGTATGAGCCTCTGGTCGACGATCAATGGCCACACAACCCCCATTTTGCCGAAAATAGCCATGAATGACCATTTTCAATAATACCGAAGGCTAACACGTACGAGTTTTTAACCAAGAAATGGTTTCCACCAAAAATCCAAGAATGTAATCTATGGCAAGGAAACATATGTGGGGTGAGGTGTATGAGCGTCTGGTCGATGATCAATGGCCACACAACCCCCATTTTTTATGAAAATAGCCATGAGCGACCTTGAAAATAGCCATGAACGACATTTTCAATAATACCAAATGCTAACACCTACGAATTTTTGACCAAAAATGGTCTGCACCAGAAATCCAAGAATGTGATCTATGGCAAGGAAACATATGTGGGGTGAGGTGTACGAGCCTCTGGTCGATGATCAATGGCCACACAACCCCCATTTTTGTCGAAAATAGCCATGAACGACCATTTTCAATAATACCGAAGGCTAACACCTACGGATTTTTGACCAAGAAATGGTCTCCACCAGAAATCCAAGAATGTGATCTATGGCAAGGAAACATATGTGGGGTGAGGTGTACGAGCCTCTGGTCGATGATCAATGGCCACACAACCCCCATTTTGCCGAAAATAGCCATGAATGACCATTTTCAATAATACCGAAGGCTAACACGTACGAGTTTTTAACCAAGAAATGGTCTCCACCAGAAATCCAAGAATGTGATCTATGGCAAGGAAACATATGTGGGGTGAGGTGTATGAGCGTCTGGTCGATGATCAATGGCCACACAACCCCCATTTTTGTCGAAAATAGCCATGAATGACCATTTTCAATAATACCGAAGGCTAACACCTACGGATTTTTGACCAAGAAATGGTCTCCACCAGAAATCCAAGAATGTGATCTATGGGAAGGAAACATATGTGGGGTGAGGTGTACGAGCCTCTGGTCGATGATCAATGGCCACACAACCCCTATTTTGCCGAAAATAGCCATGAATGACCATTTTCAATAATACCGAAGGCTAACACGTACGAGTTTTTAACCAAGAAATGGTCTCCACCAGAAATCCAAGAATGTGATCTATGGCAAGGAAACATATGTGGGGTGAGGTGTATGAGCATCTGGTCGATGATCAATGGCCACACAACCCCCATTTTTGTCGAAAATAGCCATGAACGACCATTTTCAATAATACCGAAGGCTAACACCTACGGATTTTTTACCAACAAATGGTCTCCACCAGAAATCCAAGAATGTGATCTATAGCAAGGAAACATATGTGGGGTGAGGTGTATGAGCCTCTGGTCGACGATCAATGGCCACACAACCCCCATTTTTGTCGAAAATAACCATGAATGACCATTTTCAAAAATACCGAAGGCTAACACGTTCGGATTTTTGACCAAGAAATGGTCTCCACCAGAAATCGAAGAATGTGATCTATGGCAAGGAAACATATGTGGGGTGAGGTGTATGAGCGTCTGGTCGATGATCAATGGCCACACAACCCCATTTTTGTCAAAAATAGCCATGAACGACCATTTTCAATAATATCGAAGGCTAACACCTACGGATTTTTGACCAAGAAATGGTCTCCACCAGAAATCCAAGAATGTGATCTATGGCAAGGAAACATATGTGGGGTGAGGTTTATGAGCCTCTAGTCGATGATGAATAGCCACACAACCCCCATTTTTTTTGAAAATAGCCATGAGCGACCATTTTCAATAATACCGAAGGCTAACACCTACGGATTTTTGACCAAGAAATGGTCTCCACCAGAAATCCAAGAATGTGATCTATGGCAAGGAAACATATGTGGGGTGAGGTGTATGAGCCTCTGGTCGATGATCAATGGCCACACAACCCCCATTTTTGTCGAAAATAGCCATGAACGACCATTTTCAATAATATCGAAGGCTAACACCTACGGATTTTTGACCAAGAAATGGTCTCCACTAGAAATCCAAGAATGTGATCTACGACAAGGAAACATATGTGGGGTGAGGTGTATGAGCCTCTGGTCGACGATCAATGGCCACACAACCCCCATTTTGCCGAAAATAGCCACACAACCCCATTTTTGTCGAAAATAGCCATGAACGACCATTTTCAATAATACCGAAGGCTAACACCTACGGATTTTTGACCAAGAAATGGTCTCCACCAGAAATCCAAGAATGTGATCTATGGCAAGGAAACATATGTTGGGTGAGGTGTATGAGCCTCTGGTCGACGATCAATGTCCACACAACCCTAATTTTTGTCGAAAATAGCCATGAATGACCATTTTCAATGACACTGAAGGCTAACACCTACGGATTTTTGACCAAGAAATGGTCTCCACCAGAAATCCAAGAATGTGATCTATGGCAAGGAAAACATATGTGGGGTGAGGTGTATGAGCCTCTGGTCGATGATAAATGGCCACACAACCCCCATTTTTTATGAAAATAGCCATGAGCGACCTTGAAAATAGCCATGAGCGACCATTTTCAATAATACTAGAGGCTAACACGTACGGATTTTTGACCAAGAAATGGTCTCCACCAGAAATCCAAGAATGTGATCTATGGCAAGGAAACATATGTGGGGTGAGGTGTATGAGCCTCTGGTCGATGATCAATGGCCACACAACCCCCATTTTTGTCGAAAATAGCCATGAACGACCATTTTTCAATGACACTGAAGGCTAACACCTACGGATTTTTGCCCAAGAAATGGTCTCCACCAAAAATCCAAGAATGTGATCAATGGCAAGGAAACATATGTGTAGTGAGGTGTATGAGCCTCTGGTCGATGATAAATGGCCACACAACCCCCATTTTTTATGAAAATAGCCATGAATGACCATTTTCAATAATACCGAAGGCTAACACCTACGGATTTTTGACCAAGAAATGGTCTCCACCAGAAATCCAAGAATGTGATCTATGGCAAGGAAACATATGTGGGGTGAGGTGTATGAGCCTCTGGTCGATGATCAATGGCCACACAACCCCCATTTTTGTCGAAAATAGCCATGAATGAAGGTGTATGAGCCTCTAGTCGATGATCAATGGCCACACAACCCCCATTTTTGTCGAAAATAGCCATGAACGACCATTTTCAATAATACCGAAGGCTAACACCTACGGATTTTTGACCAAGAAATGGTCTCCACCAGAAATCCAAGAATGTGATCTATGGCAAGGAAACATATGTGGGGTGAGGTGTATGAGCCTCTGGTCGACGATCAATGGCCACACAACCCCCATTTTTGTCAAAAATAGCCATGAACGACCATTTTCAATAATATCGAAGGCTAACACCTACGGATTTTTGACCAAGAAATGGTCTCCACCAAAAATCCAAGAATGTGATCTACGACAAGGAAACATATGTGGGGTGAGGTGTATGAGTGTCTGGTCGATGATCAATGGCCACACAACCCCCATTTTTGTCGAAAATAGCCATGAACGACCATTTTCAATAATACCGAAGGCTAACACCTACAGATTTTTGACCAAGAAATGGTCTCCACCAGAAATCCAAGAATGTGATCTATGGCAAGGAAACATATGTGGGGTGAGGTGTATGAGCGTCTGGTCGATGATCAATGGCCACACAACCCCCATTTTTGTCGAAAATAGCCATGAACGACCATTTTCAATAATACCGAAGGCTAACACCTACGGATTTTTGACCAAGAAATGGTCTCCACCAGAAATCCAAGAATGTGATCTATGGCAAGGAAACTTATGTGGGTGAGGTGTATGAGCCTCTGGTCGATGATCAATGGCCACAAAACCCCCATTTTTGTCGAAAATAGCCATGAACGACCATTTTCAATAATATAGAAGGCTAACACCTACGAATTTTTGACCAAGAAATGGTCTCCACCAGAAATCCAAGAATGTGATCTATGGCAAGGAAACATATGTGGGGTGAGGTATATGAGCCTCTGGTCGATGATCAATGGCCACACAACCCCCATTTTTGTCGAAAATAGCCATGAACGACCATTTTTCAATAATACCGAAGGCTAACACGTACGAGTTTTTAAACCAAGAAATGGTCTCCACCAGAAATCCAAGAATGTGATCTATGGCAAGGAAACATATGTGGGGTGAGGTGTATGAGCGTCTGGTCGATGATCAATGGCCACACAACCCCATTTTTGTCGAAAATAGCCATGAACGACCATTTTCAATAATACCGAAGGCTAACACCTACGGACTTTTGACCAAGAAATGGTCTCCACCAGAAATCCAAGAATGTGATCTATGGCAAGGAAACATATGTGGGGTGAGGTGTACGAGCCTCTGGTCGATGATCAATGGCCACACAACCCCCATTTTGCCGAAAATAGCCATGAATGACCATTTTCAATAATACCGAAGGCTAACACGTACGAGTTTTTAACCAGGAAATGGTCTCCACCAGAAATCCAAGAATGTGATCTATGGCAAGGAAACATATGTGGGGTGAGGTGTATGAGCGTCTGGTCGATGATCAATGGCCACACAACCCCCATTTTGTCGAAAATAGCCATGAACGACCATTTTCAATAATACCGAAGGCTAACACCTACGGATTTTTGACCAAGAAATGGTCTCCACCAGAAATCCAAGAATGTGATCTATAGCAAGGAAACATATGTGGAGTGAGGTGTACGATCCTCTGGTCGATGATCAATGGCCACACAACCCCCATTTTGTCGAAAATAGCCATGAATGACCATTTTCAAAAATACCGAAGGCTAACACGTTCGGATTTTTGACCAAGAAATGGTCTCCACCAGAAATCCAAGAATGTGATCTATGGCAAGGAAACATATGTGGGGTGAGGTGTATGAGCGTCTGGTCGATGATCAATGGCCACACAACCCCCATTTTTGTCGAAAATAGCCATGAACGACCATTTTCAATAATATCGAAGGCTAACACCTACGGATTTTTGACCAAGAAATGGTCTCCACCAGAAATCCAAGAATGTGATCTATGGCAAGGAAACATATGTGGGGTGAGGTTTATGAGCCTCTAGTCGATGATAAATAGCCACACAACCCCCATTTTTTATGAAAATAGCCATGAGCGACCTTGAAAATAGCCATGAGCGACCATTTTCAATAATACTAGAGGCTAACACCTACGGATTTTAGACCAAGAAATGGTCTCCACCAGAAATCCAAGAATGTGATCTATGGCAAGGAAACATGTGTGGGGTGAGGTGTATGAGCGTCTGGTCAATGATCAATGGCCACACAACCCCCATTTTTGTCGAAAATAGCCATGAACGACCATTTTCAATAATACCGAAGGCTAACACCTACGGATTTTTGAC